>NC_057690.1:2370912-2393412 GCF_014466175.1 Vespula pensylvanica | reverse complement strand
TCGACAAGGCGTGCGTGGGACTGCCGTGCTTTGTGGTTCAAACGCGGAGCGCGGAGATAATCATCGGTCGTGCCTGAAGCACGGACGATACCTACATATTATATCTATGTATACTTGTACGTATATATATATATATATTCACATATATATTCACGTGTCTCTTCCTAAACGCTCGTGTATATGTATGTATATACAAAATCACATATATATGTACGCAAATGACTAATAATCGCATATAACATATTAGCAAGATAGTTTCATCTAGAAATAAACAAAATTTGCAAACTGTATATAGAATATACACATGTACGTATCTATATATATATATATCAAAATTTGTTTTAAATACGATAGGAAATTTTCACCGATAAATACACTATGCTATATGATTGGTATGTAGTATAGATATATATATATATATACGTATATGTAAGTACTCGTAAATAGCTGCTCGGGTACATTCCTTCTATTCCTATCCCCCCCCCTCTCTCTCTCTCTCTCTCTCTCTTTCTCTCTCTTTCTCTCTCTTTCTCTATCCTTTCTCTCGGAGGCAGAATATGTGGAGACATGGAAGACGAGGATGAATCAATGTCTCGGTAAGAGAGCAGCGGTGGCAAGCGTGTCCCAGCCGTTCGAAACAAAACCATTACGCCACGTAACAGGTCGCGCATGGAGAAGCAATCTGCGTGCACACCGTAGCAGGAGAGTGAAGAAGAAGAGAAAAAAGAGAAGGATAAGGAGAAGGAGGAGGAAAAAGAGGAGCTGAAGGAGGAGGAGGAAGAGGTAGTGGTGGTGATGATGGTGGTGGTAGTGATGGTGGTGATGATGGTGGTGGTAGAGGACGCGTCGCGTCTCGTCCGAAGAGAAACTGCAAGGAAGAGCCGTGATTCTCGAACGGGCGACACGAAGAGAGCACACGATGCCGACGATCCTGCTTCCGCGTTGATATCCACCCAGCCACGTGCAGGGTACTCTCTGTCTATTTTTGTTTTCTTCTTCTTCTTCTTCTTCTTCTTCTTTTTCTTCGTCTTCGTCTTCTTCGTCTTCTTCGTCTTCTTCGTTTTCTTCTTCTTCTTCTGGCTCTTCGTCTATTCTTCTTTTTCATTTCTTCTTCGTCTTCGTCTTCGTCTTCTTCGTCTTCTTCGTCTTCTCTTCTTCTTTTACTTCATATTTTCTTTTCTTCATTTCTTCTCTTTCTTTTTCTAATTCATTCTTTCTTCTTTTTTCTTCTTCTTTATTCTATCTCCGTTGAATTTTCGATCGTTCTCTCGAAAACGAAATGACACAGAATTCATTTACTCGACATTAGTATAACTGTTATACCATTTATCCTTTCATATTCTATTTCTCGAACATTGATGACCGTAATAGAATTATATCTTTATTCCCGATTTTAAATCGAAATTAACTCGACATTCTATATCTAGTTACGTGCATATACAAATCGCATAAGACTTTCATCGTGAACTCTCGAAGGAGTCCAACGAACGAATAGTAGATTAGCTTTCGTCCATTTAAATTGCTCATGATGGAATTCTCTTAGTACCTTTTGCAAAACGGAACATAAACGAGGTAAGTATCGGATTTTTAATGGCACGAAGAACAATCGTCATCGCCTCGCGTTTCTATTCGATGTCGTAACGCGACACGTACCTGCAAATACGAACTTGAAATATCACCGCATTAAATCTTCGTCTCTGTGCTCTAAGGAGAATATTATAGTTAAAAAAAAAAAAAAAAGAAAAAGAACGAAAGAAAGAGAAATAAAATAAAAAAAGGAACAACAATAAAGGGGGTCGCGAAACGTTTCTCCTTGCTGTGTATTCGAAAAGACCAATAAACGTCGAACGTGATACTTCGGATTTCGTCGTGAAACGTAACGAAAAAGGAAAAAAGAAAAAGAATAAGAGCAGCAAAAAGAAGATGGAAAGGAGAAATAAAATGAGAAAAATAGAGAGATTAAAAGAAACGAATAATACGTAGAAAAAAAATGAAGAAGAGATCTATACGACGTTTTTTTTTTTTAGAGTAAGAATCATCGTGAGTAAATAGATCGAACGAAGGTAGAAAAAGAGAGGAAAATAATAAATAACGAGTGTTCGCGAATTATCCGCGAAAGGGTAAACGGACGGGCCTAATTAAAGGCACGAAGGATATCTCGAATCGCACGGTGAGTAAGAATAAGGCCGTAAGATATTCCCAGGGGAGTTCTAAATTCGCTCGTTTCCCGAAAGGACGGTATCGGGACGCATCGTCGAAATAGATCGTTCGTGCTAAAGGATCCGGTAGGATGCTGTTACTCTCTTTCTTTCTCTCTCTCTCTTTCTCTCTCTCTTTCTCTCTCTATCTTTCGAGACAAAGGTGGCTCTTATGGCCGAAGTTGCTAAGCCGCTTCTTCTTCGTGGCTCCTCGACATCGGCGATCTCTAAAAGCGATCGGTATCGGACCGCGTTATTTCTCTAGCCTATCGTCGCTCGCTTCTCTCCTCTATATCGTCCTTGCCGTACTATTAATCGTCGGCGGTTCTCCTAGTAGACGTTCACCCACGCCGTACGGCACCCGGCTGCTGCTCATTAGAGAAAGAGAGTCGGCTTGACTAAGAGAAACGCGTGCCTCTTTTCTTTCTCTAACCCACCAGAAATCAAGGATCCTCTTGTTAGTAGTGGGACGAAAACGGAACTTTACATACACACACATATATATATAGCTACTATTATCCCATAGGATCATACTATAGAAAATTCTCTGAATTCAAGGATAGTTAAAGGCGTTCCGATATTGAGTTACTTGAGTTACTCACTGGCGGTGCTATCAAACGTAGTCGAGCGAATTTATGCTGGCCAAGAATTACGTAGATTTCTTCTTCTCTTCTTCTCCTTCTTCTTCTTCTTCTTCTTCTTCTTTCTCTTCTTTGACTCTCTTTCGCACGAAATCGGTAACCAAAGAGTCTGACAGAACAGTGGGCACCAACGATTGGATCCCGATACTTTCCGTACTTCTCTTCAATGTATTGCAGTATGCTGTTTGGTATAAGGACGAAGAGATCGGATCGATTGGTAGCCCGCAAATGGTAGTAGCACCGGGCAATGCGACTCTTTTCGAGAATCCTCACGACTTATTGGAATGGATCGTGTATATTCGATCGAAAAGACGAATCGATTGGAAATTTTGAAAAGTAGAGAGAGATAGAAATAGAGATAGAGATAGAGAGAAAGGAAAATTTATTTTGATATTTTATCGATATACATATTTATAAATCTTGAAAAATTCATGTATACTCAAGAGTTTTTTATTCTCTTTCGATCTCATTCAATTGTAATTAATAATTAAGTCTACTTTCTCTCTCTCGCGAATAATATAAGAAAGGTAAAAAGAAATGAAATAAAAAAGAAAAAACAAAAAACCACGACAACAATAACAAAAGAAAGCTCGATAAAAGAGAGAAACGAGATCTTTTGAAAGAGCATTTGCTTTTATTTTTCGAACTCGTAATCGACCTCGTTATAATCCTGAATGGCTCGTCAGTAGAGAAACCATGTCTCGGAGACGCGGACGACCATTTTTCAAGATCGCGGGAAACAAGCGAAGACATATATCAGAAGCGTAGCATTGTCCAAGATAGGTTCTTGTCGGCCGCAAAATGAAGTTAAGGAGAGGGGAAAAAGAGGGGAAAGGAGAAGGATCCTTCTGACCATTCTCGCTCGATAATCGTTCCCTTTGTCGTTTCTTCTTCTTGCAATGGCAGCAGTCCGTTTCTGTTTAAACGACAAAATGTACGACTCGTTGTATGTATGACACCGTGTATTTATGTATACATGTATTTATGTGTGTATATGTATGTATGTATGTATGTAAGATGCATCGATAGGAAATTAGAACGACGTGGTTACGCGACAACGACGACGACGAAGAAGAAGACGACGAAGAGACACGACGATCTTTTCTCTTGCGATCTAGCGATCTCTCGATCTTGTGAACGAGCAAGCGAGCGAGCGAACGAACGAACGAGCAAGCGAACGAACCGACCGAGCGAATTCTTCTGGCGACTGCATTTATGGGAGAGCATTACGTAACGTCGCGATTGCGTTCTCACACGGAGACGCTTTGTGGGTGTTATGAAATAGATATCGTGTTCCACGTACATTTATTCACTTTAAATTCCGTCGGGTAAGAAAGAAAGCGCACTCTACGCGCGACCCCGTCTTGCGCAACGATCCTGAAGTAAATCTACTTATTCGCGCGTATGACTTTTCTTTCTTTCCTTTTTTTTCCCCTTTTTTCTTTATTTCTCTCTTTCCTGTTTTCTTCCTTCTCCCTACTCCTTTCTTTCTTTCAGTATTAGCTGATTCGGAAAAAGAAAGGAGAAAAAAGAAATACTTTACTTTTTATATCCTCGAATGTTTAAATATAATCTTTTTTTTGCGGAAATATAATTTCTTTATATCCGTTTGAATCGATTAAACATTTTTTTTTATATTCGTTTTTTTCTTTTTCTTTTTCTTTTTTTTTTTAACACATTATCCCTCTTACAAATATATCTCCGATTAACGGACAGAAGGTTATATCGAATTAAATTCCTTTTTACTCCAAATAAATATACTCGTACAATATATTCTATAACGCCGTTCATTTATCCTTTACTTATAGTTACATATTTCGTAAATTCTATAAGACGAGACGTTTATTATCGACTTTCACGTCCAAAATCTAACAGCCGATTTTACATCGGCACTTAAAATATTTAATATTGTAAGTGCTTCTCTCTGCAAAACTAATAACTCTTGACGTATAATTTTTTGCTCGTTGAAATTCATATAAAAAAGAAAAATAATAATAATAATAAGAGAGAAAGAAATATCGATGGGAATTGATAAAAGTAACATTTTCATGCTTCGACTTATGCAAATACGTCCGGTCGTAAGTATTACCTTTCTCACGAGGTATCCAAAAAAAGGAACAAAGTGAGAGAGAACTTTCCGTAGAAACGGATTCGTGATTTCTTCTTCTTCTTCTTCTTCTTCTTCTTCTTCTTCTTCGGTCGGTCACCATTTACATCGAACGCGTCGCGTTATCTTCTCGTTTTACCATAGTAAGAGCACGCCACAAGACATTCCGTCGGAAGAGATTTTCTCTGGAAATGTCATGAGCGCGTTTAACCGATCGTCCTCTCAACGAAACGAACGTAACGTGTTTAAAAGATAACAGAGTGATAAGTATAATACTGACGATTAGAATAATATTTTATATCATACTCACTTCTTTTTAAATTCGAAAAGACAACTAAAAAATATGTTTAAAGTATATTTGTTTTCAATCGGATTGATATAAAAAGAAAAAAAAATGTACGACAATTGGAATAATATTTTATATTATATCTATCATTGTTACTGTTCGCTTTTTATTTCAAAAAGGCAACTATATTTACAGAAGATTTACTTTTAATCGAAAGTAAAATATCGGAAAGATAAAAAAGGAAGAAGAAAAGAGAGAGAGAGAGAGAGAGAGAGAGAGAGAGAGAGAGAGAGAGAGAGAGACAAAGTGAGCTTTAAAATTATAAATCACTTCTTAAAGAAACAAAAAAGATGTCTTTCGACATGAAGAATGACACTCATTGTTGAATTTTTGTCAATATTTCATTCGGTCATTGTACAAAACCCGGAACTAAGATGAAAACAAATGGAAAAATTATGCATGTCCATTACGATAAACGGTTTAGCAAGATAATACTTTCCTCTTTATACAGTTCTAACGTACCTACGTAAGTAACTTACATACGAACACGAAGGCATACGTATGGTTGGCTTCGATATCGAGCTCATCGAGCTCGATTCTCGTTATTCCATTGGGCGAGTTAGCGAACGTTTTACAACATATGACTCATAAGAAAAAGCAAACGCATACAAATGGATATGCACTTACACCTGCATCCTTTATACGTTATTATGTTACTTGTATATCCACTTGTATCCATCGATCCTCGCGCGAGATGCAATTAGAGACTCGTAATATGTATCAATTTATATTAATCGATTGGGGGCATTAGTCAGTCACAACAAATATGTATAGACGAAGAATTTCACGCTCACGCCAACTGGTGGAAGCAAACTTTTGCAAGCGGACAACGGTGCAACAACCGAGTTAAGAAATCTTTCGTAATAACGATCGACGCATGTTTTCTCTTCTCTTTTTTTTTCAATTTTCTTAGGTCTATCTTTTTCTTTTCTCTCTTTTTTTTTTCTTCGTTTCTATTTTATTTATATATATATATATATATCCATTTTAATTTTTTATTTGTTTACTCTCGTTCATTCCTTACGTCATATCATTTTATTTCTCGGTTTCCGTTGTCGTTTCCTTTTCCTGTTTCTTTTTTTTTTTTCATTTTTCATTTTTTATTTCTTCCTTCTTTCTTTCAGTGTCTTTTTATTTCAGTTAATTAGACACGGTCTGCTAATTTTTCATCCCAACCTTTTGCAATCTAATCCCGTTGTAACGATTCGAATATATCCCCATAAAATGTAAGATCTATGAGAGTTTTTTTGCATTCGTAATCGAATTCTCCTGTATGTCGCGCGATTCGATTTCCCATTAGAATTTGACCGTCGACGAATAAACGGTAATTATGAAATCGTTTATTATTAATTTTCCGATAGATCTGGAAATTCATTTAATAACGATCGAATTACCGTAAAACTTGTCTATGTATGTTTGTCTACTCGTTTATTTACGTATATATATTTGTGTGTGTATGCGTGCGTTTGTGTGTGTAGAAAAATATGTATGTGTGTATATATATATATATATATATATTTATATTTATATATATATATAGTTCTTCGACCAGTCCGATAATAATGAGAGTGCATCACCTTCCGTGAAACTAATTAAAACATTCGTAGGCTGCCGGGTAACGTTAACGGGGAGTTAATTTTCTCTGGGACGAATCAAATTTATTATCGATTATACGTTCAAAATTAACAATTAATAAAGCAAACGTGTATAATCACGTGAGGAAACACGAAATAATATCGGATTCCTTCGACTTCGAGTCTAGTTGCTTTTAATTAGCAACAAGCCCTTTCTCTCTCTCTCTCTCTCTCTCTCTCTCTCTCTCTTTCTCTCTCTCTTTTACCCTTTGTTTATTTCCCTCGATAAATACGAGACCGAGTTCGATTACAGGAGCGAGGTATCGAGGTATCGAGCGTGTCGATCATCGTCATCGCTTCTAGCAACGGTGAAAGTTTCGACCCCTCGCTTTGACCCGCGGAAGCAGAAGGAAAAGGCGCGACGCGTGCGGAACGAATTCGTAGAGGAAGTAAACGGCCTTTAAATCGTCTCGCTCTCGTATCTTCGAGCTACCTGCGCCCGCGAGAGCTCGATACGATCGATCGATGAAATTTCCTCACGGGGAATCGTGGAATCGTGTGCGTGACCGAGTCGCGTTAATAACGAAAATAACTTTCTACCTATCTTCTCTCTCTTTCTCTCTTTCTCTTTTTCTATCCATCTCTATCTTTATCTCCCTCTTTCATTCTCATCCTTCTATTTCTATTTTTTATTATGAAGAAGAAGATACCTCCTTGCGAGGTGTGGTTGATTCCAAAGAATTCTTCTCTTTCTTTTTCTACTATATATATATATATATATATATATATATATATATATATATATATATGTTCACGTTTGTTTTAAATATCGATGTAATTTCAAATATTAAAAGATCAAGTTAAAGCGATTAATTCGATATATATGTGTAAGTAAATTGAAAATATTTTCCCGAAAAAATTGCGAACGATTTGGGTAAAGAAGCATCGAGTAAAGAAATATCTCGGATGCTCGTGATAAACGAAGCACTGCTGTACACGTTTATATCCCTATATGCACGTAGTCATACATAAGGTTTATCATAACGGCCGGTTCGTGTTTTCGCGGAATGGCACGGTAGAAATTAGCTTAAATAACGTTACCGAGAGCACGTCTCGAGATAAAAGCCGAACGGTAATAATTAAACTCTCGGTAGGACGTTTCTAAGGAAAATCAAGAGATACGAAGTGAGAAATAGTGTGTGTGTATATGTATGCAAATTGATCACGAAAAATATTCAAGATCTTTTTTTTTGAACGAATAAACTTTACAAAAAGAAAATGGAGAAAAGAAAAGAAAAATTACTGAACGAATCATATAACGTGGGTCCCATTATTTTGTCATACTGTGCTTCGTATATCTACGCGATTTCACTTCATACGTATTAGTTCATGAAGATAAAAAAATATATATACATATATGTATATATTTGCGCATTATACACATTAATATATATATATATCCATCATATACATTAAACATATACATTAAACATATACATTCATATCGATCTCGCGAGTGCATAAGAGAGGGTGCACCGTCGCGTAGCAAGCGGGACTTTATATGCGTTCGCGAGTGCGTGACCGTGCGCGACCGAGACGGTTACGTCGTATCAGCCATCTTTCCCTCGTTCTCGTAGGCTCGTTTCTCCTTTTGGTGCGAGTTCCACCGAAAAATGTGTTAACAAGAGTCGCGTACGTGCACCATGAACAGAGTTTTCATTTCTCTAACAGACGAGCATAACAATATTATATATGTATATACATAATATATATATATATAATATATATATAATATATATATATATACCGATGTATTTAGAATGTATACATACATATTGATTTATAAAACGATAGAATCAATTAGAAATCAAAGATATCATTGAGAATTTCGAATTTCCGAGGACTCTCCTATTCTCAATAGAAAGAGACTCAAGAAGATCTTCCGTTATTCAGCACACCCACCTACACACACACACACACACACATATATATATAAATATATAAATATACTTATATATGTGTATGTATGTACGTAGAAAATAAAACGTGTACCGGAAGAGGTACCTTCACTTGAATGTCCAAGATGTCTCGGGAATGGAGAAAAGGGCGTGTAAAGTAAAGCGTGCGTTGCACGCGGAAGAGCGGGTGACGTGTCGGTCGATATATATCGAGACTAGCGTGAAGTGTTTAAAGGATAGAAAAGGATGGGAAGAGGATTAAGAGGAGGCTTCATGGTGAAAGAGGAAGAAAGTCGGCTATGCCGCGAGGTGTGGTGGCAGGCAGGTGAGCGCAGGCGTGCGCCTTTCGTGTTGGCATTTGCTAATGGCGATCTACGTTGAACAGAGAAACCGTAGACCTTAGGAAGAAAGAAAAAGAGAGAGAGAGAGAGAGAGAGAGAAAGAAAGAGAGAGAGAAAGAGAGATAGAAGGATGCTGAGAAAGGAAGACTCGGATATAAAGGAAAAGAGTTGGTATCGCGTTATACCGACATCAGCCTTTCTTTCTTTTAGCGCCAGGGGCCTGAGCAAGGGCCTAACCGAGAACTTGGGACCCATACAGAAGAAGAGAGCCAACTCGACGATCATACGGGAAGAATAAGCGCGAGAGAGACGAGTACACCCACCTACGATGGGCTGAGCAACGATATATTACTCGCACGCCTCGTGACACCTCACCTGCCGAGTATTTTCTCTCTCTCTCTCTCTCTCTCTCTCTCTCTCTCTCTCTCTCTCTGTCTCTCTCTGTCTGTCTTTCTTTGTCTATCTATCTCTTTCTTTCTTTCTTTCCTTCTTTCTTACGTTGGTCGTCGCTTCCTCGTGGGTGGATAAGGCCCCGCGGGGCTATCTCGTCCACTTCTTTTCGTTCGGGAAACATTCGCAAATTTACTCGAACCATCGGTGCAACATATATATAATACATATGTATATATATATATATATATATATATGTTGGTATATAACTTATTCGTAATCATGGAATCTTACAATTATTCTATTGTTTCTGATCGCTAGTTTATATAACATATGACTATATGATTTTTATATACTCACTTGAAATATTTTTCTAACTGATTTGTGACTTTCCTATTGAACGCGATAACAAAAAAGTTATATTATATTCGAACGTATATATTTTACATATTGCATGTTTTATATATATATATATATATATATATATATATATATATATATATGTGTAGAGATTATACATACGTATATATTTCGATTCGTTAAAGTCCGTATCGAATGATATTCAATCTATTTCGATAACGGGTATCCTGATATTCAACGACGTTAAATTTTGTTTAATATCAAAGTTATTAGTGGATTTGCAATAGAATTCCTCTAAATATCTCTTGTTACCCGAGATTCGATGTCAAAACGTTGATCGGAATTAGAAACCTATAGGTATATTGAAAGATACTTTTCTTAAAACGGATAAGATAATTGAAAAATTAATCGTGAAAAAAAAAATTTAATCAAATATTTTCCAAAAAAAAAAAAAAAGAAACTTATTCAATTCCTGAGAATAACGATTCATAATTTTTAACATCACTGTACATAAACATAAATATAACGAAATAACTCGATTATCGTACAATTACATCGCTCTTCTTTCAAACATCAATTTTACCCTCTTACCGTGTCGTCATAAAAAGAAAACACAGGAGGGAAAAGAGATTAAAAAATAAAATAAAATAAAATAAAATAAAATAAAATAAAATAAAATGAAATAAAAGTAAAAATAAAAAAAGACAACGAATAAAATCTCGCTTTCTCTATCTCCTTCTGTCTTCATTTCTCTCTCTCTCTATCTCTATCTCTCAAAGAGAAGAAGAAAGAAAGTCTCCATTCGAAGGAGGAAACGATTTCGAAGTTACGCGCGATCGAACGCGCCATCGATCTTATAACGGCTCGATGTCGTAGGTCACGATGAGAGGCCTCCTTTAACAAGGACATTGAAATCTTTGCACGGCGACGTGCGTAATGATCAGTGACGGATAGCCGACGTACCTTGTACGATCGCGATGCTCGAGTGCTACGATGGTAAAAGAGAGAAGAAAAGAGAAGAAAAGAGAAGAAAAGAAAAGAGAAGAGAAGAGAAGAGAAGAAAGAGAAAGATAGAAAAAGACAGAGAGAGAGAGAGAGAGAAAGAGAGAGAATAAGAAAAAGGAGAAAAAGAAAGAAAGAAAGTAAGAAAAGAAGGAAATGGTAAGAGAGAGAGAGAAAGAAAGGACAGAAAGAGAAAAGAAAAAAGAAAAAGAAAAGAAAAAGAATGTGCAAGAAGTGCCCCCGGAGCAGATAGTTAGCGAAGAAGTCGGATCGATGGATCGAGCTAAGAGATGGAGAGGTAGCGATCGACTCGGACAGGACTGTGAACGTACGATCGAGATCGCTAGACGATACATCGACGCGTACATATGCGTAACCATAACTCATCGCTGAAACGACTCTAAACCCTAAAGCGACCTTAAAAACTAGATCTCGACCTTATTTTCATTTCTTTATTTTTCACATTTTTTTTTTTCTTTTTCTTCTTCTTCTTTTTCTTTTCCCTTCGATAAAATCCACCGGGAAGATGTTGAGTGCTATTAAAAAAAATAAAAAATAAAAAATAAAAAAATAAAAAGAAAACAAGGGAAAGAAAGAAAAATTGATTGCATTATGTTTATGGGAAGAAAGAAAGAAAGAAAATTTACGATTAAAGTCTGATCCGAGTCTGAGTTAAGTGACTTATTGAATACGTCATTGAAATAAATCAATAGAATGTAATTATATATTTATGTGAATTCTTTATTAAATGAATTTGCGAGTAGAATATATTTCTTTAACATCGTTAGGACGAAGAAAGAGTAAACTATTTGATATCAAAGACGATCTCTTCACGGACTAAAAAACGAACGACTAATCTTTCCTCTCTCTCTCTCTCTCTTTCTCTTTCTCTCTCTCTCTCTTTTATATGTACGTGTATATGTTTTCACCCTGTATAGAAACGCACGCGCGTCGGTATTATTAAAAGCGTACTTCTGAAGACGCCTGGAACTCCGATTATCCGTTCGAGTAAGGTAGAAATCAAGATCCAAGCGGTTTGGTATCTTCGTCGTCATCTTCCTCGCATTCCTTATAAAGTCGAAATCACGGATAATACGGAGATGAAGAGAAGAAAGAGAGAGAGAGAGAGAGAGAGAGAGAGAGAGAGAGAGAGAAGGAGAGGCGGGGTATGGGAAGCCGGCGACATTTAACTCGGCAATCGGTAGGACACCTGTGACATTTCATTAAGTGCCGCGAGCTCGGCGGCTGCACAACTGCGAGTAACGCGAGGCGGAAAGGGACGAGAAGAACGTCAGATAGATAAAAAGAGAAAGAAAAAAAAAGGGAGAGAAAGATAGAGAGAGAAAGAGAGAGATCGAAAGAGCGAGAGAAACGGCGCGGAACGAGATGAGAAAGAAAGAAACGAAAAAAAAAACAGCAAGAAAAAAGAAAAAGGGAAAGGGAAAGAAGAAAGGGAAAAAAAGAAGGGAGAAAAAGGAAAAGAAAGTAAAAATGAGAGAGAGAGAGAGAGAGAGAGAGAGAGAGAGAGAGAGAGCGGCAGACAAGGAGGAGGCAAGTAGAAGCGTAAAAAGAAGAAAAAACGCGTAAAAGAAACGCCGCACTCCGCGCAAAGTGGATTCATTATGCGCCGCGTCCGCGGAATCCCGCATTTGCATCTCGCGGTAGCAGTCGCGACTATATACGAGGTGGACGCGAGCATTAGTTTGCGTCCTGCGATGCCGTGGGACGCATTTAACATTGGTAACGGTGCGCAAATCGTTGACTGCCTCTCTGAGAGCATCGAGAAAAGGGATGGTCACGGCACCCAATCTATTTCAAACTCTGAACGCGGAAAAATTTGTCCTTCCGAGCTACTCTCTCTCTCTCTCTCTCTCTCTCTCTCTCTCTCTCTCTCTTCTCTCTTTTGCTTTTTCTCTTTCTCTTTCTTTCTTTCTCTCTCTCTCTCTCTTTCTCTACGTTCACTCCGGCAAAACGTTGCACGGAACAACTCTAATGCTACTACCAACATAAGGCAAACGTAAGGTATACGACTATCAGGAAAATTCTATTCCGCACCAGCGATGACGTTAATTAATTTTGATATACGCGCCCTGGCGTCGCGTGATCGTAAATCGCGCATAAATCAAACGCTTACTCATTCTATAATATTCTCTACTCTCTAACTTATTGTCAAACGAGTTAAATCCTATTCGTTTCGGTTAGAATGTTAGATAACATTTCGATTGAAATTCGACTTTGATCTTAAAACGAATAATCACTTTTACTACTTATCACGTTCATCGTGGAATAGATTTGTCAATTTTTTTTTTTTTTTTTTTTATAATTCATTCATGATAACATTAAAGCTTCTTAGGTAAAGTTCATACAATGAGAATTATTTTCTTTTTGTACTCCGAATAAATAAAGTAAACGATTACCGTACGAGAAGAGGAATAGCGTATGATCGAGAAACGAGGTGTAAAAGTCGTAAACGAGGGCTGAAATTTTACGGGGTTTGGAATCGAAAAATGGAGGATAAGGAGACTCCGAAGCGAACGCGTTTCTCTCCTATTAAAGATGCACACTCGCGAGCTCTCAAGCTCAAGCTCGCGCTCGCTCGTTCTTGTAAGGAAGCGAAACCTGCTTCGCACAGGGCAAGAGTAACTTCCACGGGAGTAGCCAGTAAATCGTACTATCTGCGAGCATAAATTCCTGCCGTTGGCTATCTAAAAATCGTATTAAGCGTACTTTAGCGATTCCACGAGGTGGTTAGAGGCGCGGACACGGCATTGCCAAGCTTTTAAAGAGAAAAAGAGAGAGAGAGAGAGAGACACACACACACAGAGAGAGAGAGAGAGAGAGAGAGAGAGAGAGAAGGTAACAAGGAAGAAGGGTGAAGGGGAAGGGGAGGACTAAGGTTTAGGAGTTAACGACATTTGCAATAAAACAACGAAGAAAAACTTAGTAGATTGATAAAGAAACAAAGGACGATGACGAAAGGGTGAAAACGCGAGTGAGAGAAAAAGAGAGATTGAGAATGAGACTGAGACTGACTAAATGTCTGTAAACGTAAAACGTGGAACGAATTTCGTATTATATATAATATCTAATAACGATAATAATAATGATGATGATGATGACGATGACGATGACGATAATGACGATGATGACGATGATGACGATCATTGTGGAAAATAGTAAAATTAGACGTGAGCATGTTCGATCGACTAAATCACGTGGAATTCGCAAGAGTTAAGTTAAAACAGGGCCGAATTATAATCGTCGTCGTTAAGTCTGCGGACTACGCCTTTTATCGATAAGAAAGAGAGAGAAAGAGAGAGAGTGGCTGTCATTGGTCGAGACAAGTCGGCGAAGAAGCCCCTTCTCGGTCGAGGTGCTGGTAATTAAAGATATTATCAACGGTGCGTGTCGCCCCGTTGCACGTGAGAGGAGACCGCGAGGCAGGTAGTACCTACAACCTACAACCTACAACGCGTATCTACGTATAAGTATATACGTATATACATATACATATGTATATAGATATATACATATATAGATAAACGAATACATACATATATACATAGTTACGTACGTATGTACGTAAATCTCTCGGAGAGTTTGTACGGCTACATATATATATATATATATATATATATATATATATATATGCGTGTGTGTATGTATGTATCTATATCTTCTATACTCGTACGTAGCCGTAAGTAAGTACGTACCACGAGAGCGCTTGGTACGTGCTACCTGACCGTAGAAAACTATAACGAGTACATCGCCGTCTCCGCGTTTCGTTACGAAATCGGTAGTAAGGTGATCATGTAAGAAAGAAAAAAAAACAGACAGAGAGAGAGAGAGAGAGAGAGAGAGAGAGAGAGAGAGAGAGAGAGAGAGAGAGAGAGATAAGAAAAGAGTTAGAAAGTTTAACAGAGACGAACGAAAAAGTCGAAGAAGA
Source organism: Vespula pensylvanica (assembly GCF_014466175.1). Classification (NCBI taxonomy): domain Eukaryota; kingdom Metazoa; phylum Arthropoda; class Insecta; order Hymenoptera; family Vespidae; genus Vespula; species Vespula pensylvanica. The sequence goes on along the minus strand of NC_057690.1, from coordinate 2,378,549 downwards.
TTACCACGAACCGATTTGAAAAAAAAAAAAAAGAAAAAGGAAAAAGAAAAACTAAAGAACACGAATCTATAATTACGATCGTAGTATAATCATAATTCCTATAACCCTTAGTCAATCAAATTTAATTCGCGTTAGTTTCAAATCGGAGATTCAATCGAAGGAATACATTTTTATTTTTTCAAACGAGTAAAAGAAAACAACAATAACAACACCAACAACAAAATGAAAAGAAAAAAAAAAAAGAAGAAGAAAATAAAATTACTGTCGGTCCGTATCTAAGGTAGCAGTAAGTCTCGAATCTGAAAAACAAAAAATTAAAAGGTACGAGCCGACGTATGTACGTACGTCGTCAATAGTATGATAACGATCGAGGATCATCATTGGGCACTCTTTTGACTTAACTATGAGATAGACGGAGAAAACAGGAAATAAAGGAAGAGAGGAAGAGAGAGAGAGAGAAAGAGATAAAGAAAGAGAGGTCGGTATTAGCGGCGGCTTCTTTTCGTCGTAACATCGACGTTCGCACGTCAATCACGTCGAAAATCGCAGCACGAGCCGCTTATACTACACATGTAGGTACATGCGAGAGAAGTGCCAGGGGTATTGAGCCATCAGCGCAGATCCGGGAATTGTGCAGGGCGGTCCATAAAACGTGGCCCCGTACCGCGTTAGGCCTCCGTCAGGGTAATTTACAACGCTGGACATCGCTGCCGTTTTATTACCAGGTTGTTTATTTTACGGTTGGTACGCCTTTGCTTCTCTCTCTCTCTCTCTCTCTCTTTTTCTCTCTCACTTCTTCTTTCGCATTGCTTCTGCATCTGTTTCTTTCTCCTTTTCAGAGGATGCTGCATGTGTTCCTTTCTCTCTCTCTCTCTCTCTCTCTCTCTCTCTCTCTCTCTCTCTCTCTCTGTCGTTTACTCTCTCGTTCATTGCTTATCTCTCTCTTTCTCTCTTTCTCTCTTGCACTGACTCACGTCTGCTAGATGCACCTACCGGAACAGAGCAAGAAGAAGACGATGGTCCCTTGGCTTCGCTCGCAATGACCCGTAGCAGCCTTAGCGCAGGCTCCTCCCCACCGTTCGAATATCCCCACGATCGAATATTGGATGTTTTCTCATCCGTGCCACGTATCCTTCCTATGCTTCCTTACTTACTCTCTTTCTCTCTCTCTCTCTCTCTTTCTCTTTCTCTCCTTCTTTTCTTTTCTTTTTTTCTCTCTTTCTTTCTCTTTCTCTTTCTTACTGCGTTAAAGCTACGTTACACTATCCTCACAAATTACTCGCGCACGTGTGTGTGGGGTAAGATTAGTTCGAAGCTTCTTCGCGTGTTTCTGAAAGGAGTAAGTGACTTTAGAGTCAGCCTATGGTATATATCAAACTATATTATGTCAACGTCCGTCTTAACGTATAAGAAACGTTCGATCGAAGAATTTCATCGTTTAAAAGGCTCAGAGTCAACTCCACGGTGTAAATATCAGGATAATCTCTAATTAAAAGTTACACGCTCGTATTCTAGAACGTAATTTGCGAGCGTGTACCCTCCGAGAGATAGGAGCAAAAGGGAATACTGGAACGAAGAAAGACTACTGAATGTGTTAGTGTATTGGAGAGACATAAAGGGAGATAGAAATAAAGAGAATAATTTTGCACGCTTATGTTATTTTCAAATGAAATGCAAAAGACGTTCGTCGATAAGTAATAGTTATATTGAATGGGATTTTTCTCTCAATGATAAATTAAATGTACTAATGGTAAAAATTTATTACATTGAATGTGTTTTGAGAAGAAACAAAAGTAAAAATATATACATATATATATATATGTGTGTGTGTGTGTGTATAGGTAGCGTCACGTACTGACATGTGTAAATTGAAAAAAAAAAATGAAAAAAAATGCGGAAAGAAAAATCTAGCAGTCCTGTTAACAGTTGAAAGATTAGAAATACCTACGCACACACTCTCTATTTCTTTCTCTCTCTCTTTCTTTCTCAAAGAGAATTAATGAAAGCTCTGCTCATTCTGGAATCGATCCGATCGTTGAAATAAAATAAATGATCCTCTTGCCTACCGTAGAATCGTTAAATAACTCGTGGTAGTCTCGAGCACGGAGTAATTAATATCGAAAGTTTACACTCTATCATCCGAAGGATGCACAATGAGCGATGAGCTATGAACGGCCTTTGTACGATGTACCTTATGCCGCTCAGCTTAGATCCTTTCGTTTGTCGTCCTGTAAAATTCATCGTTATTTGCTTTCACCGGGGACTCGAGTAGCTCTCGCTGCACCTTCCATGTAGAGAACGAGATAGCAAACACTTCGTTTTATTTGTAATGCCAGGAGATTCATGACACACGTAACATAATCTCATCGATATCCTATCTATGCCATATTTTAACTATAGATATACCAATGATATAATTCGAACATGTTCGATGTACCAACGAGAATATCACAATTAACAATCAATATGTTAATAATTGACATGAACAAACAGAGACAGGACAATGACCGAATTGATAGGAAACACGTTATGTAGGATAATGTATTAAGTTTTATTCATCATAGCCAAATAATTTCAACGAATTTGTCTTCTAATTATATCTCTCGATAAATATTAACAATCCTTAATTATACCGAATCTTCCCCTCGGTTAGACCACTGGTGCTACCTATAAAAAGTGAAAAAGAAAAAAAAAAGAAAAGATGAGGGAAGGAAGAAAGGAAAAGAAAATAATAAAAATTATTTCCACCTCGTAAAGAAGATAACATATCTTCCGTAAAACTAGAAATAACGTTTTATAATCTAATTAAAACGTCCAATGCTACCGTACGATAAATGAATTATCGTAAATAAATTCCAAGATACGATAATGATGATGACGATGACGATGATGATGATGATGGTGATAACAACAACAACAACAACAACAACAACTCAACAACAGCAACAAACGTGCATTCTCTTCCGCGTTAGTATTTTCTCCGTTGGTTTACTTGGTAAGTGCATTGAAGGGGAGAAAGAGGGGGTCACTTAGAGATAGCTAGAGCTACCAGGTTTCCGACTCGGTCACGAGTCCAGGAGTCGAGGCCTAAACGACAAACAGAGAAGAACGACGAGTACGAAGGAGAGAAGGACGAAAGAGTTAGAGTAAGGAACGTATTGTAACCGGGAGCAATAGAAAATAGAAAATAACAACAGCGACCAGCGACACATCGACATAGCGATGGTAACAGCAACGGCAGCACCAAAGAGGGGAAAGAGGACTCTCTCTTTCTCTCGATCCATAGAGACACACGTTGAGGTCCGAGTTACCTACTATCACCGCGCATAGGCGCGGTGGGTGTCTGTTGGTGCCACCGGGGCGTGTGAACGCTGTGACATATGCGCCGTGTCGCTTTCTTTAATCGCCTGTGGCAGCGCACGCGCGTTATCCATTCGCAATGACGCGCGAGATCAACGTAAGAATTCACTGAACGAAACCACGTGCCCGATCTTTATGGACTCGTGCTTCACGCGCATTACACGCGGCACGATTGATTAAATTAAATGAAATATTCGAATCGGCTGAAAACATCAATTTCGTTCTTTCAGTCATTTCGACGTTTGTCGTCGTCCTCGTCGATTCCCATTACACCGTACTTACATATTTTGTGACATGTTTCGTGACATGTTTTCACGGAATCGAAACGTTATCTTCGTCGTATATCTCTAATTGCTATTACTTTTTAATGTCGAAATTTATAATCACTCGAACTCCTTACGTATACGCGGTTTTTTTCCTTTTTTTCTTTTCTATTACCGAAACCAGTTTCAAATTGCTATTTAACCCCGTTGCATCAATATATTTTTTAGAAATTAAAATCTATGGAACGATTTAATTATGCCGAAGTTAAATTCTAAGCTTGATCACGTATTTAACAATAATATTCTCGATTCAATCATGTAATAATGTGAATGTAAATGAGAAACCGTATTATTAATATACTTCCTATAGATACATGCACATATATATGTATGTATATATTCGTTCGTATAATCAATAAACGAAAATTCGCAGATAGCCGTGAAAACTTATCGATTTTACGATCTCGAATATAAACCGATGCCGATCGATTCGTCGTTGTGTGCTCTCGCTTGTCAAAGTAAAAAGGCTCAATTCTCAAGCATGGGTAATAGCCAACGCATTATGTCAACCGATCCCGGACAACCGTTTATTACAGACTTGCACCGCGATAAAAAACGCATTTTGCATAATGTAAGATAATCAAGCGAGACGGGTTTGGGACAGGTGTGCCGTGCCGAGCGCTCGTGAGACGGTGGTACGGTAAAGGGAGGGAGGGAGGGAGGTGGCGGTAGGGAAGGGAGGGTAATCAGAAGGGAGAGGGATGAGGGGTGAAGGGTGGGGGAAGCTTCTCCGAGGGCGCTACCATCATCCTTCCTTACAAAGTCGACGTGTAAATTAATAATCTATTAGGGCGTTCTTCCCCTCTCTCTCTCTCCCATTCTCCTTCGTCCACTCGACTATCTTCTTTTCTCTCTCACTCTCTCTCTCTCTCTCTCTCTCTCTTTCTCTTTCTTTCTCTCTCTCTTTCTTTCCCTCTCTCTCTCTCAGTCTCTTTTTCTTCGCGTTATCCTTCTGATGCCGCTTCCACGGGCCGACGAACGAAAGTCGCCTCTGGCGACGTTTTAACCGGCACGAATGCGCGAAGTTATTAGTACGCTCGGCGTACTCGTCGTCTTTTATGAAGGGGAGTAAAGGGGATTCGGGGGTATGAGAGAGAAAGAAAAAAGAAAGAAGTTAACGCAAGGAGAAAAGAAATTCGTACGGAAGTGTTTTAAATTTTGTTTCCTTTATCCTTTGTCTTTTTAAAGGGGATTTTCTATCTGGATACATTAAATACGAATATATTTAGTAGTATATATATATATATATGTGTGTGTGTGTGTGTGTATGTAGTAAGAGTAATATGATATTTATTGTAACATCTTAACTCTATTTTATATATATATATATATATATATATATATGTATATGTATGTATGTATGTATGTATTTGGGTATATTAGGAGGTGTTCAAAGATTTGTATAACATAGGAATACGAATATAAATCTGATAAGGTAAGATCTATGTATCATTTATACGATAAGAGATACATTGTATCTTATCTATAATCTACAATATGTAGATCCTTTTAACGTATAACTATATATGACTATAAATTCGTCACACACACATATATATATATATATCTGGACTAATAAAAAAAATGTTACTATAAAACTAATGTAATTTATGCATAATGTCACAATGCGTCATGGTTCTCATTATAATCATCGATCTCATAGAAATCGACCGATCGACCGAACGCTCGGTCTCCTTAATGATTCTTCTGTTAGATCGATACATATCCACGATAGGTATTACTCGATCGATCGATCAAGACAGAGAAAGAAAGAAAAGATAGATAGAGAGAAAGAAAGAGAGAAAGAGAGAGAATTACTCGCGACGCTGACTGCGTCGATCGTTCCCTTCTTGATTTACATCTTCCACCTTGACGAAGGATTAAGCGATCGTTTCGTACCTTCTATCTATACGCGAGTATAGTTTCTCTCGCGAGTATCGTTTTACTTTGCGATATACATAGGCTCTACTACTACCTACCAGTAGGCCGATTAACGCCGACTTCGAGCAATGGAGATTTCGAGTTGAGATCGAAATATCGAGGGACATCGGACGATCTCGATTACGTAAGGCGACGATCGGTGTCTAATGGATCTTCGACGATTCGTGATTTACACATACCTATTCCTATCCAGTCTATGTATATTCGTAGATATCTATATGTATCTATATATACATATATGTATATATGTATGTATGTATGTATGTATGTATGTATGAGAATCGCGATAATCGACCGGCAACGATCGACTTTCGGAATTTATCGGAAAGTCAATCGTGAACCTATCTCGCGGCACGGTTGAAACGATTTGCTACGAGGGCAACACGGAACGAATCCGATCGATCGATCGGATCGTTCCTCTAATCGACGAGTCGAACGAACTAAGCTAAGTACTTACGTACCTACGTACGTATTTACTTACTTACTTACTTACTTACTTACTTACGTTCGACTCTTAATGAACGTTCAATAAAATGTCGCCAATGCCGGTGAAAGCAGGTACCCACTGAAATTCTTATTACGACATTTCGCGTATACCAACCTATCTATATCTACTTACTTATTCTACGAATGTATCCGTTCTTGTCTGTGTTTCATCATACTATATACTGTGTACTGTATACTGTTTGATGCTCGCGATACGTCGTAGATTAACTTTTAACCCGTCTCAAGAGATTCGATCTCCTCGATCAAAAAACAAAAAAGAAGAAAAAAGAAAGATAAAGAAGACAACTTCTTTATCCATTTTTCCTACCTCTATTCCACAAAAAAAGATATATATATATATATATTTCTACTACCAGATAAATTTATTTATCCGTTCGAACGAGCAGATACTGGCTACTAACTCGTCTCTTATATCTAGTCACGTTCGATTATACCTACGTTTTATAACAGATTATCGCCTGTAATAATTCTAATTCTCGCGCAAGGTACGAGCGATTGTGTCTCTACCTATCGATTATATATCTGTCTTTCAAAAGGTTCTTATGAAATGAAACAAACAGAAGGAGGAAAAAAGAATAAGTGGAAGAAAAAGAAAAAAGAAAAGAAAAAGAAAAGGAAACGGAGAAAAAAAGACCATAAAAGATACATTTATCACGCGCCAAGGAAAATGGAGTTATGCGAACGTATTATGTAGCCATATGCGAAGTATGCGATAATATCAAAGCGAGAGAGCAACGTAAGCGATTTAATGTCACGTACGTATACGAACGCATGAGAAAAATAAAAGAAAGGAAGAGGCGGGGGTATAGGTGAGGGGGGTAAGTGGGCTGAGTGGAGTGAGAGGGTGAAAGGGAGATGAGAGAGGGAGGGGTGGTTTCGATCCGCAACATTTTTAATTTCCATTGCTCGAGAGAGGAACAGGTCCTGCACTGGAACTTTATCTCTGCGATTTCTCTAATACCATGTAAATATAACGCTTAATAGCACTGGTAAAGGCCACGACACTATTGGCCGCCGCCTTAATTGCCACGGTTATACTAATCCCAAAGGACTCAATTAATAAATAACGAGAAATATCTTTGTCGGCGTCGATAAACGTTCGAACCGATCGATTCGCCGAGATGGTACGATAACGTTAGGTCCGGTGGGTGTCAACCTTTTTTCCTGATCGTTTTCTCGCCGCTACGACGCCGCCTTTCCGCGATGTAAATATATTTATATGCATATATGTATGTATGTGTGTGTGCATACATGTGTGCGTGTGTACGTATTATATCGTATCGCATATACAGTCGATAGAACGAGACGCGTAAATCGAACGAATCGATCGATGGAATCGATTGGATGATCGAAGGTACGTGTTCGAATCGATTAATGCAGATTATTATTCCATTATTATCACACGGAAGTAATCTAATAATTTCCAAGCTTTCGATTGGTTTTCTAGTTTCTTATTTCGTTTGTTTTCGTTCCATCTTTTTCGAGACACAATAATTTTTGGAATAA
>NC_057690.1:2355912-2365912 GCF_014466175.1 Vespula pensylvanica | reverse complement strand
TCAACGTTGATCCTCTTTTTGTTCTCTCGTTTCGTCCACAAATCTCAATAATCGTATCTCATTCTACATGAACGGGATTTACGCGTCGCCCCGAGGCCGTCCGCGATACCTACGTATATACATACATACATACATATATACATACATATATACATACATAAATACACATATACATGCATATATACGTGCACCTTGCGTGCGGAAATCTCGAGGGTGGTCGAGCACGCGCAGCCGCCGCCGGAGATTCCGTGATTACAAACTCGAGTGCCGACGAATCTTCCCTTATTCCCTATTAATCTCGCGTACGCGATACAACCGATACATATGTGTGCGTGCATCTGTGTGTGTGTAGATACTTACACCCCCGATAAAAAATTTTAACTCGTTCCCCGTGATTTTTGATAAACATTTTTTCTTTCCTCCTGATTTAACAATTATTTTTTCATCTAAGTAAATACCATTATCGAATAATTATAATAAGATATATGTATATAATTTTTTCTGATAACAATTCAACTAACAAAGTACATTTGTAAGTTTACAAAAATCTGCTTTTTCTAATATACCTATTATGATATATTGTATGAAATACACAGACACACACACACATATATATATATATATATATATATATATATATATTCTGTACACTGTGTTTATATACATATATATTTCCGTACATCATATGATGTACATACATATACATAGAAATACATTTTTTATAGTTTTCTAACCTTAATCCTATCAAATCCGCTTAGTAACAATTTAGAAATCTTATAAATTCATTAAAACTCTTTTTACCGATATCACCGCTAATTATTGCTACGAATTATATGATTCAGCCTGTATATATACATATTCAACTGCGTACACACACACACACATATATATATATATATACATACTGAAATGGTACGTAAAGCAAATATATACACACACCCATACACCACACACGTTCCAAGTTCGATGAATGATCACCGATACGTTTCGTTCCCGGGTCAATCTGTGCTAGCGATCGGTACCGTTGTACAGCTACTTTATTACCGCCGTTCGTAGATCGTTTATCGTCTCAAGAGACGTTCCATACGAGCGAATACGACGCGATACGCTAAGCCTCCTCTCTCTCTCTCTCTCTCTTTCTTGCATATGCACACAAAGTAAATACCGACGAACGAACGAGAGAAAGAAAAAAGAAACGAAGAAAGAAACGAAATCCTCCGCGTACGCGTAAAACGTTCCTATGCAATTTCTTTAATGCTTATCTCCGCGTTAATTCGATCCCGATAAATCATAATCACGATTATGCGTTTTTACCTGATATGCATACGCATCGATTCGCGTATGTATGTATGTATGAATGTATGTATATATGTATATGCATAGAATGATAGTAAATCATGTCGAACGTGTCTTTCGAATCTTCTGCAACTAGGACCGTTTCAATATCCTCGAACATATCATATATACATTATACATTATACATTATACATACATTCGCCTACTCGTTCACAGGTAGGTATTGGTATTTAAAAAAAGAAAAAGGAAGAAATATTTCAAAAACGAAGGAAAAACGAAAAGAAAAAAGTTTTCTCAATGAAAACATAACGTTTAAAAGGGACCACTCCTAACAGAGACCCGTTCTGTTATTTACGCTGACGTAAATCGAAGATATCTCTATCATTTTTTCCACTTACCTTCATTATTCATTATTATTCAAAGCTGGACAACGTTAATATAGAAATAATAATTTACGATCTAACGGGAGTGTAAAAGAAAAAAGAAAAACAGAAGGAAAAGAAAAAAAGAAAAAGATAAAAAAAACGGAAGAAGAAAAATAAAAGGAATAATAAATAAATAAAATGATATCGCGAATCTCTACGTCACATATATATGTATACCTATAGGTATAATTATCTATGTATATACATATATATATACATATATATACATACACACACACACACACACATACACGGTCTGATGGCCTTTGGTCTTTACCTTCGTGTAGATTGTAAAATTATATCGACTTATACGGGACGATACGCTCCTCACCGTACCTAGGTACTCAGCTCGGCGTATCGCTCGTGCTCATACGTTTTACATCGCTATCTTAATAAACCGCTGATATACGATAATCCATGAAGTTATGTGCCAGAACGAAGCGAAGGAAACGTTAACCCCAACGGGTAGGTCCGGGAAAGTATGTTTCGCGAAACTCCGCCCCGGTTTATTGAATCTGACGTGAAATAAAATTATATAGGCGAGTGTAAGCGTGCCCTATACACACGTGCCACGCAACACACACAGATACACGCACACTTTCCCACGAAATAAATACACTTATCATCACGTATAAACGAAGATACTCAAAATCATCTCTGCGAGAACGATGCTCGGAAAGAGAAAAAATATAAAGGAAATAGAAAAAACAAAAAAAAAAAAAAGAAAAGAAAAGGGAAAGAAAAGTATTATAAAACGAAAAGCTATGATGATTTACCGTTTACGAGCAACTCGAAATTTATTTGGTTTTAATTAAAAAGCACTTTTTTCTATGAGCTCGTTAGCCTGAATGATCAAACGACCGTGCAAAACGTCGACCGTAGAGTACCCTAGTATCTATGTGAAATCTATGAAACACGTAAAATTACATATTCCGGTAATATATTGTATTTACGCAACAGTACAATTTTGATGATTGATCGAATTATTTAGGAAGTAATAAACGTCCTTTGATTTCTTTCGATTTTCAATAATCGCGTTAAAATTATATTATAAAGTCCAAATATATAAAGATATATGTAAAGTATATTTGGATTAATAAATAAATTATTAACGTAATAGATCCAGCATAAAGAAATCCACGTATCTATAAAAATAGAAATCAAAATGAGATATACATAGATACATATGTATGTATATATATATATATATCTACAAGTAAGATATAAAAAAAAGAATCGGTAAATATGATCATTAAAATATTATAAAATAGAAAAATAATAAACGATTCTAAATCTAAGCATTTAAATCAAAAACGATGACGAAATGAGAGAGATGACGGTTTTACGTCAGCTATGCGGAGAGATCGCACCGGTTCCTATCTTGTTCCGATAGCCCCATTACAAAGAGCCATCGACGTACTATGACAGACCATAATTACAGCTGGCATTATACGTGAGCAAGGCAAGGCCGCTATATTTATAGTCCATGCCACTACACATTTTCGCCCATAATTGACGCGTGGCAACAATATCGCTCTTATTATGACAATTACAAGGCAGCATTGATTTCGAAAGCACGCTGACCATAATTGGCACGAGCGTTCCTTTCCATCCTGCCGATCGTAACATCATTGACGTCGTTTCATACACGGATCTCTCTTTCTCTCTCTTTCTCTATTTTTCTCTCTTTCTCTCTCTTTTTCTCTTTTTCTCTCTATCTTTCCATCTGTTTCTATCTTTATCTACGACCTTTCGGACGATGCTACTAACACAACCTGCTTCCTAATACCGACTTATTTTCAAAATAATTGTCCCAAAAACTGATATCAGATGCAAGTAAAGATTTAACTTTTGTTATATTATTTTGTTAAAGATTTAATTTTGTTATATAAAATTTATATCGTATTATGCAAAATTTATATATTATTGAAGTATTCATATAATTATTATATATATATATATATAGACTATGCATAACATTTACTTATTACTTCTATCGCTAGTATATAAAAATGGTAAATAAGAAAAAATTAAATAATAAAAACAGCAACAAGAAAAGAAATGATTAGCTAATACAATCGTAGAACAGATATCGATTAATGAAAATTTTTTTCTCCTTCTTGAATCTATGCACTTATGCAACTTTTTTTCAACCAGGATACTTCGCTTAATTCCTGCTTTGGTGTTTACGCGAAATAAAAAGAAAACAAAATTAAAAAAAAAAAAAAGAAAAAAAAAAGAAATGACAGCAAAAAAATGATTACCCAACGCACAATCGTAGAACAAATATCTGTTAACGAAGATTTCTTTTTTTCCTTTCGAATCTATGTAACTGTGCAACTTTTTATTACAAGGATATTTCACATAATTCAATCGGTAAATAGAATAAATTATTCGATAAAGAAAAAATAAGAAAATAAAAAATAAAAAACAAACGACACAACAAAATGATCAAGCAACGCGATCAATGATCATGAAGAACAAATGAAGTTAATGAAGTTTTTATATAAGAAGGAGAAACGCTTGACACGTATGTTAATTATCGGTAAACTCGTAGCGAGGTAGAAAGCGCGAGGTGCAGCAGGGTGCACCGACCTGTCCGTACGCTTCTGCCAGACTAATTTATTGGTACGCCTACGTAAGTCGAGATTCCATTAGTAGCTTATTAATAGCGTATTCGACTAACTAACACATGCATTACGAAGTAAACGTCGTCTATGCGGCGTCCCATCGAATCCCGTCGCATCGATCGAAGTGACGAAGATCGAAGTATTTACCATGGTACTTCAAAATGTCTATCGTCTCGTGACTATTATTACGTTTCGTCTTGAATGATATTTATCTATTATTTCGTAAGGAGCATTAAGATTTAATAGTCGTAAGACATATACGTCTATTAAATGATCTATCGTTCCATTAGGTTCGCGATTCACGATTCTATGAATAACCATCGAAAATTTACTCTGACAAATTTTCCCTTTGATAATATTCGACGTAAATAGATAAAATAAGTATATTTATTGGATATACGTTGTATGATTAATCGCGTATACTAGATTGCACACAACGAAATGAATTATGTGTATCTACGTTCGAAGAAATGTCTATAGGTATAATTAAAATTTGATAACCTTACGCAGGGAGAGAGGCACGCGTATAGGCGCGCAAATACGCGTTCGTGTTCACTCGTACCACGACTTTGCAAGAAGACGTTGTCAAAGACGATGCGGATCGTGAAATAGATTATTTGAAATAGCGAAACGGTAAACGATTTCTCACTTAACGCTAGACAACCGCGATCGTAAGAGTTCGTATTTCGTTCGTTCGTTCGTTCGTTCATTCGTTCGTTCGACGTCGTGCCTATTTAACAAATCCATTCGGTTGTGTTCGTGCAAAGAAACGATCGTTCGATCGACCTGCGATTATTTATCGACTTTTACGAGCACGATATATTCGTCTGGAATCGACGATTCCAACAGATCTTTTTCGTATCGCGCGAAAGGCTCGTTTATTATTTATTTACGCGTGCAGTCTCAAAATAAAAAAAAAGTATAGAAAGAAAGGAAAAGAGAAATAGCTAAGAGAGGATCGAATCTCATTGCTCGTCGTCGTCGTCGTCGTCGTCGTCGTCGTCGTCGTCGTTGTAATCGTGCAAAGAGCCGACGATGTCGTGAAAACGTAAAAGGAGCTTACAAAACCGCTATAATTTACTCCGGTGTCCGTAAGGCGCCAATTAACTTCCTACCATACGGCTCGACACTCAGGTTCTCCGTTCGCTAAGTTTCTTTTTTTTTTGTCTTTTCTTTTTTTTTTATAAGGCCGAACCGCCACCTTAAATGTTGCCTACAAACACCTTCTGGATTTGCACGCACTCTCCTCTCACGCGTTCCTCCACCTCGTAGCGGCCTTCTCTTTGATGTTTACGACTAGAAAGAAAGAGAAGAGAGAAGAAAAAAGGAGAAAGGAGAAGAGTGAAGAAGAGAAGAGAAGAGAAGAGGAAAGATCGAAAATTTAACGCTACCTAATCGTTAACCACACCGATCGTGATCACGGTTACACGAATTATCCTGTCTTCCAAACAATGTTAGTGACGATTACATCGAAACGATTTCGGTTAAACATTTCGAGGAAATTCATGGCTCTTACCACGGCATACTTAAGATATTTCTCGATAAAAATTCTAAGTTAACGCGTTAGAAAGTATTCCTTTTGAAATTGTCGATATAACTTCTTTTTTTATTTTTCTTTTCTTTTCTTTTTTTTTTTTTTGTCGACATACTATTATAGATATTAAGTATCATAAAAGAAAAACAAAAAAGATTAATAAATATTAGCCTATAAAATAGATGTATGTACGTACGTACGTACGTACGTATGTATGTATATGTGTATGTCGATAGGTATACACGTGTATTATTCTAAACAATGGGCAGACATAATTCGTCGAATCAAAACGATTAGGACTAAGGATATCGAGAAAACGGGTTTTATAAAGAGTCCCATGGTGTAACGAACGGTGTATTAAACGCAGCTATCAGAATATATCGCGGACACGGAATATGTCAAGTGGCCATTTCTTTAAACGATTGCTAAACTACCCAAGACTGTCTCGGCCGATCGACGATAGCGCAATAAATTGCGCTACAGATAATCATTGTTCCTCGAGAACGCGCGCATGTTGAAATTGCATTCCAACGAGAGTCGGTGCGAGAGCCAGTTCGAAGATCGTCTTGTCGTCTTCGAAATAACAAAATGAGAAGCGAAAGAGGAACGAACATCTATTTAGATCTAAGTGTACCTACATTGATTAAGTATAAAAGGAGAGAATGGTAGGAAGGAACGAATAAATGGATCAAACTTTTCAATTCTTTAATAGCCTACTGCAAAAGCGCCTTAAGATCTATCGAATCATCGAAATGATTTAAGATTATATTTAAATGCTAACGTCATCTGCTATGACATGCCTATCTTGTAAAAGCGAAGGAAAAAGAAGAAAGGAAATTCGTTCGGTTAGAAAACGAAAAACTATCTTACAAAATCCTACAAAAAAATATGTATATAATATATAATATGCAATACAAATATACAGATAATAGATATTGTATCGCGATATATGTATTATGACATAGATAATATGAATATATACATAAATAGATATAAGGAGACAAGTATATAAAATAAGGATTAAGATAGATAAAGAAAGGAACGAAAGAGTTAATACGATCGAATGTAGATCGTTGAAATATCGTCGAAGATTCGCGTTAACTTGGAGCATAAAACTATGTGGATGACAAGGCAACGTGTCTGCTCGAAGAAGTAACGTCGTATATATACGACGAATACGCGCATACATACATACATATATACGTTAGAATCGCGAAACAGTAGTGGCAGCAGCAGTAACAGCAGCAAGAGTAGCAGCAAGAGTAGCAGCAGCAGCAACAGCAGCAGCAGTGAACTGGGTCACCAGCCGATGTCCTCTGGATCTCCTCCGAGAGAGAAAGTGTTCCTTTTCATCGCGAAACCGAACGACGAACGGTCGTTCCTTGGCTAGCCAATCGTTCATTCGCTCCCACACTCTTATTTTCCTACTTTCGTCGTGAAAACGAGCTCGCCTACTCGAAGACACCACGGGTGGTCAGATTTTCCTAACTCTTGTCTCTTTCTCTCTTTCTCTCTCTCTTTTTCTCTTTCTCTCTCTCTCTCTTTCTTTTTCGTCGTCAATTATGCTTCGTGATACTTACACGCTAATGTAAAAATCTACACACCATTCACACGCGCGCGCTCGCGCACACGCATATATATATATATATATACACATATGCGCACACACGTATACATATACATGCATACACATAGAAAGTCGAATCGTTGACCCTTGAGAAAGGCGAACGGCAAATTGCGATTTACAATCGTAGATATAATTAAATGATAGGGAGATAGGACGATTAGACTATCGATCTAGCGCGCTGAAAGGAGCATATAGCTCTTATATCACGGAACCTTTTCCTTCGTCGATCATTGATTTCACGGCTACGCGACGGAACAGACGCGAGAGAGCTGGGAGATTCTAAAGTGTGGTAAAAGAGAGCCGGGACAGGCCGTGAAAACGTGTGCCGGGCACGATCGAATGAACGTCATCGATAATAGCACGTATCTCGGGGATCGCTAGATCCACGAATAGTTTCCTTTTGACTATACTATAAAGAATATCTCTTATAACGAGCGATATCGCGTGACGAGTTTCGAAAAAAGAAAAACGAAAAGAAAAGAAGAGAGAAAATTAAAAAAAGAAACAAATTGCGAGCACAAAGAAAAATATCTTTTAACGAATATAGAAAATAGGGGATAAGATGCAAAAAAATAGATATGGATAGATAGATAGATAGATAGATACATAGAGAGAGAGAGAGAGAGAGAGAGAGAGAGAGAGAGAGAGAGAGAAAGAAAGAGAGTAGATATCGAAGCTCCCATGATGGATGATCTCTATCCTCTTTAAAAGACAGCTGAGCTCGCATATAATCGAGTCGCTCGTTACAAATTCCCATTTCCTTTTCTCCAAGAGCTAAGGAGAACGATTTCTTCCGTCAAACAGCGCCGTGAGATCATCAGAAGGAGTGAAGAAAAAAGAAAAGAATGAAAAGAAGAAAAAAGAGGAAAAGTAAAAGCGAAAGAAATAGAAGAAGAAAAAGAAGAAAGAGAAGAAGAAGAAGAAGAAGAAGAAGAAGAAAGAGAAGAAGAAGAAGAAGAAGAAAAAGAAAAGTTAGACCACGGCACATGGGCTGGCCGGTCGACGTGGAAACGATCGCGACGTAAGATCTCAGAGGAGGCAATTAACCTTCTACGATGCACAGGACGACTCCCTTTTCTTCTTCCTGACAGTCTCCGCGGAGTCTGGTACTGCTCGCGCATAGCTCGTGTGCATTCATCGAAACGACGCGAACGCTCTCTTGCTTTCTGCAAGACGACATCCGTTGGCGTGTGCGAGAGAGGAGAACCTACTTTACTTAAAACCCAACCCGACCGATCATCCACGCCACCTCCCTCCTTTTACTCGATATAACCGTTCACTTGTTACAACCCATAAGGTTGGATCGACCGTATGAATCTTACTACTTACTGACATTGGCGCCGGATTGAAACTACGATTTTCAACCTTAATATAATCGCGATATAATGATCCTCATTTTTCTTTTTTCTTTTCTTTTTTGTTTTTTTTTTTTTTTTAATAATTGTAAACCTTGCAATTCGTTGTATATTGAATAATCTATTTTAAAAGATAAAAATATATATATATATATTCACAAATATTGTATAATCGTTGATTATATATATTTATATACCTGTGAATACATATATATATATATACTTGATAGACATTCTTTGAAAACGAATCTCTACGATAAATAATTACATACGTGTCGAAGTTTGGAAAACCAGTTCACGCGAATCACATCCCATACAGTTGAATATTCGTCGATAGCGAGCCAAGTTCGTGAGCCTCGGGCTAGCAATGTACTTGTTAAGTTGTATAGTCGTGAAGGTGTTTGCGTTGATAAAGATCGATGAATTAGTATGTGAGAATGTCCTTTAGGTTATTTCAAACGAGGTGAAATAGATTGTTCTATGTCGTATTTCTGCGCTAGTAGATAATGTCCTGATCGTTTATAGTGATACGAACGTCTATGTAAAACGCCATTAACATTTGTTTAAGTAAATCGGAATAAAAACAATCTTAATATAATAAGAAGCGTAACGAATTTCTCATACTTGTATCTGTGTGATTAAATATATATATATATACGAGAAAAAAGGAGAGAAAAAAATTGAAGGAGATCGAGATACAATATTTTTCAAATAATTTCATTTCAATACGAGCGATATATATATATATATATATATATATATATATATATATATACATATATAGCATACGATCGAGTCTGACTATCTCACATTCGGATATATGTACATATTCCTGCAAAAAAAAAGTATTAAAAAAAAAAAAGAAAGAAAGAAAATAAACGAATACAATCCGAAAAAAACGGGCTAATAGTCGACACCTTATCGGCGATTAAGAGTCTATCTAACTAAAACGTATAGAAAAAGCAAAGCTCGATTAAAAGTCGACGCCAATGGAGATTGTACTCGGCGTGGCTCTAAGCGGGCGGTCAGTAGACGATTAATTTGTCATACCCGCTCGTGTTACATGCGTGTTCGTTCCTGGAGTCCTCTATCCCTCTCCCTCTCTCTCACCCTCCCACTCTGTCTCTCTCTCT
>NC_057690.1:2345912-2350912 GCF_014466175.1 Vespula pensylvanica | reverse complement strand
TTATTTTCTGAATATTACGTTCTGCGCATATCATTCCACTTGTCGATTCAGAATTAATAAATTGCGTGCACTCGATTCATATTTTCCTCGTTTCGATGATCACGTGATGCTGTAACATCCGTAAATACCCTGTTTTAATTCATAAAATCGATAGAAGAGTATAAAAAAAATGAGGAAAAAACAAGAACAACAGAAAATAATAATTTAATAAACGTTTCAATTTTCGAAGAAAAAAAAACAGAAAGAGAGAGAGAGAGAGAGAGAGAGAGAGAGAGAGAGAGAGAGAGAACAAAGTACATTGCAGTAATCCTATTACCCAAGTACAACAGCATATTACACACATCGTGATCCTCGTTTTGCCCTTTACGGTATTTCCACGTGGACATATCCTCTACGAGGACCTCCTTCACTCGACATCGAATCGTAAAATTCTTGATATTCTCGCGCACGTGGCAGTGACTCTTTTCTTCTTTCTCTCTCTCTCTCTCTCTCTATTCTTTTAATTACATGCTGCATGCGGTACAGTGCATTAACCGACACGTAACATTCGAGGTAAGGTAGAAAGCACGACATTTCTAAGTTCACGACGATCTGTGTCGGTTTGATCGTAAAGAAAAATATAGGATAGAAAGAGAAAAGGAGAAAGAGAAAGAATGAAAGAGCAAAAGAGAGAGGAAAGAGAGAGAGAGAGAGAGAGAGAGAGAGAGAGAGAAAACGATATAAGAGAGGACAAAGCATCGGCGTCGCCGATGTCGTCGTTATCTTACAAGCTTCGATCGTTTCTCACTGTAATCGCGGTGCAGCTACGTTTACTGGCACGGAACGTCGTTTAAAATCTACGAACACAGGGGCCTATCGTGCGACGCGTCACCGGACCGTAAGAAGAAGACAAGGTATTACTTCGAACGAGTACCGTCGTTCCCTGTTACAAAACACTGATCTGTGATACTATATTATATATGTTGGTATATATATGGGTGTATGCGTGTGTATATGTATATATATATATATCTGCGTTACGTATGCCAACGCACAAGAGGAAGCATTTGCAATGACTTAAAAATCTTGACGACTTATACCGTTGGATAATGGAATATAGTTTACTGGAATATAGTATCCTGTAATTGTTTGAAGTACAACAATGCAATAGAAAAAAAAAAATAATAAATATACAATAGTATATTATGGTTTACTAGGTAATGCAATAATTGAAGTTCGACAATACGGATAATAAAAAATAATAATATATAATTGTATCTATATAATGGTAAATATAGAATGTAGCATGTAGCAATGTACAGTATGTAGTAATAATAATAGTATAAAAATTTAGTGATAGCAAACAATAGTAAACAATAGTAAACAATAGTAATAACACAGGAATTTATCAAAATATCTTGTAATTGTTTGAAGAACGTTTATATCGTAACCATGCCGTGTTAAAAATCTACAAGTATTGATTCGTTGGAATAAAAATATTTTTACAATAAATTTCCCCATAGTTATAAAATATTATTTTATTATAAATATAATCGATATCTCGTTTAATTAATTCACCTTTATTTAATTGAAGACATTATAATTATCGTAAGGACCATATAATTAAATACAATCTCAATGGTACCCATTGAGATCATGTCCCATAGACGTGATTTCCTTATTCCAAGGAGAATCTCGTATAAAGATACTAACGAGAGGAATTGATTTAAATTAACGTCGTCCATTGATTCTATGCATACAATAGGGTATACGATGCGTTTCCATGACATCCGTAACTCAAGACAGAGTGACTATTACTACTACTACTATTACTATTATTGCTACTACACTACTACTACTATTACTACACTACTACTAGTAGACCCATAGAAGAGAACGTGCGAACTTTGAATTAGATAGGCGTTCGTAAATGTCTGACGCGCGTTTATGCGTAAGCTTACAAAGAAATAAGACACCATAGAGAATATCTCCGTCGGTCCCACCAACGCTTGGCTTCTTCTTCTTCTACTTCTTCTTCTTCTTCTTCTCTCGTTTCTTCTTCTTTTTCATGAATATGCATTGCCTTTTTCCGGCCACCGTGTGCGAGAGAGTGCGTTGCTCCCAATTTGTCACACACCATGGCATTATCCCATTTTGTTAATAAAGTAATATTACATGTTCATAAGAGAGAGAGAGAGAGAGAGAGAGTGAGAGAATGTGCGCGTACGTACGCACGTGTGCGTATGAGTATATGTTTTTATATATATGTATGTCTACATATATGTATGCGTTGAATCGCGATGGGTGATTTACTTTTTCACTCCGTTGCCACGGTGCAATTATGCAACTTGGTAATTGCACGGCGCCTTGCCCGCCAGGTAGTCGTGAGTCCTCCCTCCTCCTCCTCCTCCTCCTCCTCCTCCTCCTCCTCCTCCACTCCTTTCCTCTCCTCTCCTCTCCTCTCTTTTCTCCTCTTCTTTTCGTATCTTCTTCTTCTTCTTCTTCTTCTTCTTCTTCTTCTTCTTCTTCTTTGTCTCTCTCATATCATCGTCCTCGGAGTATAACGAGACGCGACTTTATTACCGAGTTCCTTTTCATCTTGGCTTTACCAGGTGTGTGACGTTAAAAGAAAAGAATGGAGAAGGATATATTGCTTTCTCAAAGAAAAGAGAGGGAGAGAGAGAGAGAGAGAGAGAGAGAGAGAGAAAGAGAGAGAGAGAGAGAGAGACGAACGGAGGAAAATAAATTCCGTTTTCAGAATCATTTGATTTAATGAACGTCTAACGATATTAATCACGCTTCATTTTATTACTATGTATGTTGCAGAACGATCGAGGTGATTTCACGAGGTGACGAGAATAACGACGTTGATGTTGTTGATCAAGACGAAGACTCGAAGGTAAGGAAGACGTTCACTTATGAAAGAAAGTTATTAGATATACTCGTGGGAAATAAAATTTTTTTTTTTTTTATTATGATATAAAACCCTTAATATCTATCGTATCGATATATATATATATACACCCATACACATAAGATAAATACTTCAATATTAATTGTATATACCTACCTCGAGGCATCTTACGTGTATATATATATATGAATTGTAAACGAGAGTAAATATTACACATATATAGATATCTATATATATTTTCCATGCATATCGTGAAACATACATATTTCTTTCAAAACTTGCACGCACGCACATACGCACACATACGCACATATGCAAACATTTGATTCTACCCGATCGAAAAATAAATAACTTGTAACATATTCGCACTCATCGCACGGTAGCCGTTAATGGATAGGGAATGAGCGTAAATTATCGGAACGACTTGACGACATCGAGAGCTCGAGAAAAATATTTCGAGGTACGAGAAGAGAGAAAAAGAGAGAGAGTGAGAGAAAGAGAGAAAGAGAGATACAAGAGGAAAGAGGAGGACTTGTCAGAGAGAGATCCGTACGGTCGATGTCGATCGGCAATGCGAAAGCGCGCCTTGTCCCGTAACCGGTATGCCGAGCCCGAAAAAAAATCGCAACAACATCGAGTGCGTGTCGCGCGATTCCGAGGACACCGATTTCACGAGAGATACATTAATGCCGAGTCGAGTCGTGTACGTTATAACGTCGTCGAATAAATTCTCACCGGAGGAAGGGCAGCCGCGTGTGCGCGAGCGCAAGCGCGAGCACTTCGATATAATTCAGGCCCCCTTGGCTTTTCTAAGAATCTTCGAGCCGCGTAGGATAAGAAAAATTAATTTTTTAAATAAATAAATAAATAAAAAATAAATGAAATAAATTATATATATATATATATATATATATATATATATAAAATGAAAAAGAAGGAGAGTGAGAAAAATAGCAGGAAATATTATATAGGTATAAGTACGAATGTACGAATGTATGCATGTATGTATGTAATGTATGTAATGTATGTATATTTGCTTCCTTATTTTTTTCTGTCTTTTTTGGTTTTCTTTATTCCTCTTCTTTTTCCTTTTTTCCTTGTTCTTTTTCTTCTTCTTCCTCCTTCTCCTTCTTCTTCTTCTTCTTCTTCTTCTTCTTCTTACTCGACTCTTTACTCGACTAACGATGCGATAATTTAACGCGAGCTACGCACGCCTTTCACTAAGCCGATGCGATCGCGAACGGTACCTTTCAAAAGAGTCCGTAATGCGTACGAAAGAGTGTGAGAGAGTAAGAGAGAGAGAGAGAGAGAGAGAGAGAGAGAGAGAGAGAGAGAAAGAGAGAGAGAGAGAAAGAGAACGAGAAAGAGCAAGAGAGAAAGAGAGAAAAAGAGTGGAAATGCTGGATCGCAGATGAGCAATTTTATCGCGAATATATCGATTGCTTTCCGAGAGAGCGTTTTAACGGAGAGCTTTCTCTCTTTCTCTCTTTCTTTTTCTTTCATTCTTCCTTTGAAACCACATGAAAAGAAAGAAAAAGAAAAAGAGAGAAAGAGAGAAAGAGAGAGAGAGAGAGAGAGAGAGAACGGAGGGAGAGAGGGTTATGTTAAACGAGCATAAGTATCGTATAAACGTTACTCCCCTGTCGATCGTTTCTCCAACATCCTATCATAGACTATCTTCGAATATAATACGCTTGTAAGTGTGTACGCGTGTTGGTATATATGTATATACGTACCATATGATATAAATCCCATGCACATCTCGTACTCTATTCCAATCCACGTTTGAACGTTGAACGAGTCGTACGTTAACGTTTCATGCGAGAACGATGCTTATGTTTAGCTATGTATGTAGCTTATTACTAACTTTTTCAATGGAACACTCAGGTACGATTTCAAATCCAATGCCAATATCGATAACGTTTAATCTTTTATTCGAAACTCGGAAGTATGTTAAAAATAATATGTTGCTATCGTAACTACGTACAATCCTATATCTACGAAGGAAAAGAACGATTATTATTGGTGCTAACGTAATTACTATGCATAATAGGGCAAATAACGTATAACTAATACACTATTCGTATCTCTTTAATACGTTAACAGG
>NC_057690.1:2335912-2340912 GCF_014466175.1 Vespula pensylvanica | reverse complement strand
TCGATTTCATACGATTATTATGGTCATGAATGCTGGATTATATAAAGAAAAAAAAAAAATGTTGACGATTGTACACATTAATGGAGGAAAATTATAAAACATCGAAAGAGATGATTTTCTTCGCTGAAGAATAATTACCTTGCCACCTTTATTGATCATCCTCGATCGAACGAAACAAGCTTCATCACTTAATTAATTCATTCATTAATTAAACAATTAATTAATTAATTAATTAATTAATTAATTAATTAAGCGTTCTCGTTACAGGGTACTCTGTATTATCGAACTCCGAATTAAAAGGAAAAATGGAAGAATAAGAAAGAAAAAAAGGGGGAGAAAAAAGAAGGATATATAAATAACATGACGGAAAAAATATATATATATAAAAAAAGATATATATACAAGAATAAAGAACGATGGGGTGCTAGTGTTATTCAATGACGTGTCATTTACAAAAGAGATGCGTTAATGCGAAAATATACGCGTAAATAAGTAAAGAAGTAAGTAAAAAACTAAATACATATATACATACATACACGCACTTTGTCTCAAACCTGTAACCGCGCCGAGAAAATGTGCTTTAGTTAAACGTTTAATGGTAGGTGTTCCATACAGTGGCAACAAAACGCGGAACAGGATTCTCGTATTGTGTCGTACGGCGGATGCTGCGTCGTGTCGCAATCGAGTTTTTCTTCTTATCCCCTTAACACCCTTTACGCATCTCTTCTTCTCACGACGAAGAGTTAATAAAATAAGCAACAGGAAGAGAAGCCATCCTGACCAAATGTGTGTGTGTGTGTGTGTGTGTGTGTGTGTGTGTGTGTATGTATGTATGTATGTATACGTCTACCCTTGAACCGTAGTTCCGTATACTCATGTGTATATACATTGAATATGCATCATACGTATATACCTACATATATGTACACATATATATACTGACACGAACACAGACAGACAAATACAAATAAATACATAATGTACAGCACGTCTCTCGTGTCCCCGGGAATACCGACTTTCTCTCTCTCTCTCTCTCTCTCTTTCTCTCTCTCTTTCTCTGTTTCTCTTTTTCCGTCTTTTTCTTCCCGTTCTTCTACGAGAAACGTAAACTACGCGATAAGATTTCAAATTACAAGATTGGACTCGGTATAGTATAGGGTAACTAGGAAATAGCAGCGAAAATCTATATGTATGCGCTATCTTTAAACGTTAAGTGGACCGTTTCGTGCTTAGAATCGTTTTGAATATTATACACACGCATATAGTATCCGAACGTAAAGTGTCCACCACGTCTAATAACTTTTCTTCGAAAAATATCGAAACAGGACAATTTTTTCAAGAGGAGAGATCCTTATCACGAATTCATTCATTTTTGGCTAAGTCACCTTAAAGTATCTCTAAACCCTCTTAAATAACAGCAAAGTGATTGAATGGCATATCGTTTGAAAGATCACTCGATTCTCTTGAAAATTAATTTTCGAAAAAATGTGTTTCGAAGTTTCTGATTGAAAACAACATTCATTTTATTAATTGTTCAAAAGAAATAATATAGTAACTATAATCGCTCAGAATCCCAATTTACAATCTTTAATAACGTTCACGTTATGGACGTGTAAAGAAATAATCATACGAATAACAAATACTCTTTCCTATCATTCTTTCCTTCTACGTCGGAGTCGTGATGATCGGGTTAAAATAACGACACACGAGAAGGGTCCTATTTCGATTTCTCTTTGGTGTACATATCTATATCTGTATGTTACACATATATACATGCACAAATACATATACATATATATACATCAACGTCTGCATAAGGTCAATGAAGAATCGTCAGGGTGGTCGAACGAATCCACCCCCTCCCCTATACCCCCCTTTTCCTCTCTACTTTTGGCAAAAGCACTCGGATACATACATATGCATGTATCTACAGGAGAAAGATACAGAGATAGAGAGATAGAGAGAGATAGAGAGACTCGAAAATCCGACGAGAAAGAGAGAAAGAGAGAGAGAGAGAGAGAGAGAGAGAGAGAGAGAGAGACAGGGAGATAGAGTACGAGTCGAGAGATTCACGTTGTTAGATCCTATCGCGAGGGTTGTCTCTACTGCTACCGCCTATGCTTACTGTGCGCTCAGCCACTCCGTCTAGCTCCGAGGTATTTGATATTGACTTCCCCAGGCTCGACTTTGAACTCTCAGAGTCGAGAGAAAGAGAGAGAAAGGAAGAGAGAGAGAGTAGCTTCTCTCTGTCTGTCTGTCTGTCTGTCTCTCTCTTTCTCTTTCTCTCTCTCTCTCTTCAACGAAGCACCCACCCTCGTCACGTTTAATTAAAAAGCTTCCTATGCGATGTGGTGCCCTTATAAATTGTCGATATACAAGTCTATTCAAGGACATCTCCGTTTGATAGTAAATAAAAAAAAAAAAAATTAGTATTTCCATTGAACTTTCGTGATACACGTTATTGCATTGATCTTGATTTTTTCGAAGAAATGTAAATATTAAAGGAAAAATGGACAGAGAGATTTTGGAACAGTATTTAAATTATATTTGAATATATCGTAAAAATTTTGATTTTTATATAGAACTTAATTATTGCTATAAGATTTATTATTATTACTGTAATAATCGTCGAATAACTTTCTATACATTAAATTTTTCAACCACGCATAATCACCGAGTTCGATCGTTTTTATATGATAACTTGAAAAATTTGACCGCACGTTTTTTCTGAAAGGCATTATAAATTTTTCCATTACTGTATGTAGTACGAACGAGTACTATAAATTCATTTTTTTTCTTCTCTCTCTCTCTCTCTCTCTCTCTCTCTCTCTCTCTCTCTCTCTCTTCTCCCTTCTAATTTTTTCTGAGATACACAGAAGATTATTACATTACCTTAATGTACCGTAATAATTACTGGCAATTCTAAATGTTAATTAATAGTCGTACGTTATTAGATTCTACAGTGTCTATTCAATCTCATGTCCAAATCCTTTGCAGTCATATGTAGAATGTAACGAATCTTTCCTTTGTAATTGTTCATTTTAACATGGCAAGTCTCTTCTCTCTGTTAAACATGCGTTCCTTTTTACACGCGAGTAATTTGTTTGATTAAAAAAATATACATTTACGTGAAGGCACCTTCTATCTGTATACGATCGTTTAGTCGTATTCCCAACGAAATTGGACACTCGGAGAAAGTAGGATTGCGATCAAAGAGCGAGAAAATAAACGCTTATAAATACATCGATTCTTCTTAAAAAAAAAAAAAAAAAAAAAAAAGTCGCTGACACAGTTATCGTAAATCTTAGATGAAAGAAATCACTAGATCGAAACAAGAAAGAAAAAAATATATATGTGTATGCGTACGCGCGCGCGCGTGTGTGTGTTATATACTTATGCGTATATAATTATTATATTTTTTCTTGAAAACGACGATCACGAACCTTGCACCGCGTTAAATAGAAAAAAAAAAATGTTCACAATTGGAGCGAGACGCGAATATTATATTTCATTTACTCCATATTTCATGCGTTTTTGAAGTTTACAATTAATGATAACCAATCGCAATTATATTATCATTCATTTTCTCTCGTACGAACACGCGATGTTCTATTGAACGATCGTGACACAAAAATTTCTATTTTCTATTGCCGAAAATTTTCATCCTACATATAAAAATCGTACGAACATTACGTTCTACGACATAATCATTCCGATGACGTGACATCGAACCTTACGCAGAAGAAAAGAAAAATGTAATAAGAAAAAAAAAAAAAAAAAAAAAAAAGAGAAAGAAATATTACATGAAACATTCGTTAACCATTATCGCTAAGAGACATATGCAAGCAACATATTGAAACATATAAAAAAACACTGGTCATACTATAATTCATTTGTCTGCGGTTAGACACATCGATTCACATCGTGGAAAAAAGAACAGAAAAAAAAAGGAAAAGTAAATAAAAGATAAATAAATAAACAAAAATATAAATAAATAAAGCAAAAAGGATATAAATAAAGAAAAGAAAAAAGGCGAAGAAACGAGAAAAAAAAGCAAAAAAAAAAAAGCAAAAAAAAAAAAAAAAGAAAGAAAAAGGAAAAAAAGATGCAAGGCTGGCTCGTAACGTTTTTCCAACGATAACAATTATCCACGAGAGACTTCATTACCCATTCGCCGCGAGCGGGTCTACTATTCTTTATTTATGGACAAGCTCATTATTTCTGTGCAAGTAAGCATATGAAAAATTCTCTCCCCCTTCGCCACCATTCTCTTTTTTACCCCACCACCGACAGCACCAACCACCACCTTTAGCACAACCACCACCGGCATCACCACAACCGCTACCGCTACCACTACTACCACCCCCACCCCCACCCCTCTCCCACCCCCAATCTCCTCCCGCTCCTCGTCCCTTTTTCCGTAGTTCCTCACTTCCCTCCAGACTTTTCTCAGTCGTCGACCCATGCAACGAACAAGTCACGGTTTTATTAAATTAGCTACTACGAAGCTAACGCAGCCTCTCTTTCTCTCTCTCTCTTTCTCTCTCTCTCTTTCTCTCTTTCTCTCTTGCACCATAGCTTATGTTAACCCGTGCAATGTTCGTCTTCCTGTTATCGATCCTAGTCGAACTATGAATATCCCGAGTCACTTTCGATCGATCGATCGATCGATCGATAGATCGACAAAGACAACGACGAGTAACATCACGATCGTATATAAATACTTTGTGACTTTGATTCTTAAACTATAATGCTTAACGTATCATTTGTACAATGCAAGAATAACGCGTTAAAAACGTTCTAGAACGACTCGATCGTGAAAATTGTAATAATGATCGACTTTATTCGATCTTTCAGCCATCGTTTTACGATCAATTATTTAGAAATAAAATAGTATATTCCATTGGTACTTTAACGACTGATACGATCCATTGATAAATATATTTATACAGAGGGGATATGTTTATACGTATTATACAAAAGGGAAAGCAATAAAAGAA
>NC_057690.1:2308412-2330912 GCF_014466175.1 Vespula pensylvanica | reverse complement strand
ATTTAATTATTTCGTATTTAATTTTATATTAATGATACTTATTTCTTAATAAGACACCTACAATAATATACTTGATAACATTATCAATATTTTATTTACAAAGAAATTAAAAATAATCACAAGTTATTCGTCGATCATAAAGAACATTTACAAAACGAATATCATATACTATATACCTTATCTACTATTTTATATTCGAAAGCGGAGGAGAAGCCTGAAATTGTAGCGCGACAACAAACACGTGGCGTCTCTCATACGGAATGAAACCCGATCGTTCTTTGTCAGTACGACATGTCGCAGTCACACCAGCTAACGTTTGATCGATGCGATCTCTCCAGTCTGCCTTCGGCCAGGGAGAGACCGAAAGGGAAAGATAATGAAAATAATCTGTTATAAAGGTGTAACAAAGTACCACCAGGTGACAGAAGACATACTGCCGTGTCGACTCTTCGTTCCTTGATTTTTAGATTTCGAACTTGAATAAGATTATTATTTTCTTTGAATTTATATATATATATATATATTTTTTCTAGTAAGACCAATAACACTCATCTTTTTTAATTAGTTATAATTCAATTAAAACGAAACGATATTTATATAAAGTATATAAACATATCCAAAGATCTCTATAAAAATTAACGCTTTTATCTATGCTAATTTATAATAATCTCTGCAGCAATTAAAAATAATCTTTTAAAAATAACAATTAGAATCGATCAGAAATCAATAATATTGAATTGTTCTTAAATAATCTTATTTTAATACTGAAACTTTGTATAATGTCCCTTAATTGGACTACGCGTTCGTAAAAAGCAAAATTAAGAAAAGGTGATCGAAAAAGGAAAAAGAACGATTAAAAAGAAAAATAATAAAAAGAAGATAAAAGAAACATAGATATTAAAATATACCTAGGTAAAATAAAATTGTAAGTAGGAAGAAAAATATATAATACCTTCTATTTCCATATGAGGATAATGACGCAAGTGGAAAAGAGCGTCGCCAGAACGTCGTGAGAACTCTTTAAACATACCCACGATAAATACGCACCGTCGACGGTGTCTGATCTTTCTTTCTCCCTCTCCCTCTCTCTCTCTCTCTCTCACTCTGTATCTGTTTATCTATCTATCTCTCTCCTGTTTGCTCCTCTTAACGCAATAACGAATGAATAATCGGACTTTCCACACATTTTCATCGCGATCCGTGCCACGGCGTATTCGTGAAAAACCTCGCACGGTGAAACTCGCTTTTGCGTAATAACGAAGCCGTTGTATTGTTTCCTTGGTGACGCGGGCCAAACGAAATCGTTGCGTATGTTGACAAAAGAGAAAGAACGAAAAAGATAGAGAGAGAAAATCGTACACGCAAGAAATTATGTGCCTATATAAAAGAAAGAGAGAAAAAGATAGTGAGAGGAGTTGAGAGAATTGCTTCAAGAGTTGAAACAAGAGCGAAAGGACTTGGGAAAACATCTGTAACCGCACGACAAACTTTAATCAAAGTTACGAAAAGATATATATATATATATATATATATATATATATATATATATATATAGAGAGAGAGAGAGAGAGAGAGAGAGAGAGAGAAGAAACAAAATTCCTCTCGTGCAAACGTCTTTCCATATTTTGAAGTCCTCGCACTTTCTCTCTCTCTCTCTCTCTCTCTTTCTCCCTCTTCATCTTTCCCTTATTCATTTAACCGTCCTTGATTTTTCCTTCCGCCCATCGCCGCGAGATATTTGACATATTTGAATTGCGGCCGGTAAGAATGCCTCCCTTCTCAAATACTTCGGTTTTCGTGGTCGCTTTGAACCTGTGCCGCACGGTAAGCTCCTCTCACCGTGTGTCTCTCCGCGTTTCACGCGCGTGGAATTTTGTCTGACGCAATTTCGACCATTTCGAAAATGTTGCCGATTGCCTCTCTGCCAAACGGAAGAAGTTCTCTCCCTCCACCTCCTCCTCTTCCTCTCTTCTCTCTCTCTCTCTCTCTCTCTCTCTTGTAACTCGTATATAGAAAGAGCGAGAGCTTTCTCGTGTGCATACAACTCATTCTCTGCAAATCGACCGTTCGAAATTTTAATGCGATTCCTACGCTATTTCGCTACTGTCTCCCTCATTCGCATTCTTCCAATCCCACCCCTTTCCAAAAAACCACCCACCAACCCTCCCTCCGCTCTCTCCGCTCGCTTTCATCGGTCCCAATCGTTTTCTCTCGTTCGTTCAACTATTTATAAAACGCAACTACGTTTTTCATTAATCGACTATGATTTGTCGCTCGGCTATTTTATTTTATACGATTTAAACGTGGAATGCGTTTGAAAGCGTTCCAGACGGTGTATACGTGTGTATGTATGTATTTATATTCGTTCGTATGATGTACATACGTATTCATGTATTTATGTATATACGTATGTAGGTACGTTAATTTTATGTAGAATGTACTATTTAAAGCGTTTTCCTCTATTACTTTTTTTTATTTATTTGTATTTCTTTTTTTTTTGTTTCTTTATTCCTCTTTTCCTTTTTCAACGATCAATGAAAATAATTAATTAGCTATTCAATTTTCACTTACGAATCGACGATACCAACGAGATGTACATATGATAGGTTTACTTTAACGAAAAAAGAAAAAAGAAACCTTTAAGAAATATATTTATTATTAAAAAAAAAAAAGGGTATTCCTTTTTAAACAAAAATTTGTTATCTGATCTCCGTACAATACAATTAACGAACGACAACTGACCGATAATGACTATTTCGTTTAGAACATACACATGTCGAATAATAACGAATTCAATAAAATTTCTTAAAGTAACACCATAGACACCATAAGTCTGTAGGCTGGCACGCGCCTTCTTTTCGATATGATATACCATCTTGTATTAGAAAATTATTTAATCAAGGCTCAGATCGAAGTAAACGGAAAGAAAATATTTGCCTCGTTACGAAGATGGAAAAGGAGAGATGTGAAAAGAAGAGGTGATATAGAATAAAAGATAGAAAGAGAAAGAGAGAGAAAGCGAGATATATATATAAAGAAAGAAAACGAGAAAGAAAGAAAAGGGGGTGGCTCGAGGCAGTAATAAGAACGACGGCATAGTTTTAACTTCTCTTTTATGTCGGCATTTTCCACGGTGCTCTTACGAGAAAGAAAGAAAAAGAGATAAGTGAAAGAAAGAGAGAGAAAGAGAGAAAAAGAGAGAGCGAAATGGTAGAGCGAGCAGCTTTGTGCGAATGAAGGCACAAATTGCTAAGGTGCGCCTTCGGGGAGACATTGAGACACGGCCTAGTCTCTTATAAACCCCCTCTCTCCGACAACCCTCCCTCCACCCTTCGCCTCATCCCTTCTTTTACAGCCGCGCTTTCGAGCTTTAAACTCGTCTCTCTCTCTCTCTCTCTCTCTCTCTCTCACTCTCTCTCTCTCTCTCTCTTTCTGTCTTTTTCTCTCTTTCTCTTTCTCTCTCTCTCTCTCTGTTCTCAACCAACACAATAACTATCTCTCTTTCTCTCTGTCTTTATCTAACGACTTCCAACATCTTTCAGGCTTGTTTTTTTCTCAGACTCCGATATTTTCGCGCGAGAATTCGTTCGCTTCTTTTCCGAGAGAAATGATTAAAATGAAATAATAAAGAGTTTGGAATATTGAGACACATGGAATACGCAAGACATCTAAAATCATCCTAATTTATCTAACTAATTTATCGAACGAATTCGATGTATTAATGAAAAGAAAAAAATATATATGTATAATATTTTTTTTTTTAAGTAGTAAATGAATAAAACTTAACGTTCGGATAAAGAAATGAATTTTATCGAATTATAAATCGAGGTTGGATACGTTTCTTATGGATTATATATATATATATATATTTAGAAATACATTTGATATAATACAAGTGAAAAACGTGCTGAAATGTGCAACCATTAGCATAAAATATATTAATATACTTATATACTAATAAATACTTATATATATTTACTCGTCCAACAGGATTTTAATTTAGATAAATCGCAAGTAACATCACATTCAGGTCTAATCACATGTGGACTTGCTCCGTACGTAATAAGATCCACGGACTCGCATAATATTTCCATTTATTAATTAAATAGATAAAAATTTTAATTTCTAAATTAATCAACGAGAAAATAATATTACTTACTTATCTGCTTTACTGTAAAGACTCTCGAACGTGTGTATCGTCGTTAGCAGGTATCGTATCACACTGAGGAATGATCTCACTCTCTGTTTACAACAAAGTCGAAACGTTCGACAATGTTTTGTTTATGTTCTCTCGCGAGAAGCAAATTTCGTGGAACGCGCGAACAAAAATAACACGAAAGTCGCGTGAAAAATTTTTTTCTTCGCATTAAACCTATGTATCTTTTCATAAATGAGAATTTACTTGATATTTCTAAAGAGATAAACTCACTTGTATACACTCTATGTTTCTACGTTTACGAAGAAGAACAAAAAATAAAATATTATCTTCACTATACTCTTAGCTCCGTTGGCTCGTTGAATTATAACTTAAAAACTAAAAGATCCTTAGTAAATACGAAGTACTATCGTGCGTGTATTTACGTTTACGTATGATGAATGGACACACACACACACACATATATACACATCTGTAGGTATATGTATATACGTATAACATTAGTTAATAATATTCCATATATACTATACATATTATATGAATATCTAATATAACAAAATACAATCGATTACGATTAATAAGTAATAAATTATTAATCTGGATATTGTTAAAATAAAATTCAACAGAAACAATTACGTATCGTCCCTTTTCTGCAAAAACGCCAAGAACGCTAGTCGATTTTATTTTCCACAAATATCTCGTAAACGCAAAGATTTCTCGACTTGCGAACGTTATACCATGGAAATCGCGTGTTCGAAAATCGATTGATATATTGGAAGATAGCGTACATTAAAAAATAATATACTAATTACCTGTAATTAAGCAGAGACGATGATACCTTTGTAATGTGACGTCTCACAGCAAATCCAACATGGCGTTGACTCGAGGAGACAAATGGTGGGAGAGACGCGACGAGCATGCGCATAGCTCCAGTTAAAATTACTTCGCGATCTATCAATCGAAAATATAAAAATTCTATAATCCAAACTATAAAAATGAATTACCGGTGTAAATGATATAAAAAAGAAAAAAGAAAACTCATAAAGAAGTAACATTTTATGACATACTTATGACGTTAACGTGCAATATATTTATATAGAATTATTATTTTTCATAAAATTGATTTACAATTGACGAGTGTTCAAAAAACAAATGAAAATTATTATTAAACGACGGTACCAATTACACGTAATAATATTTATTGAGAAGTTTGATCAAAAAAAAAAAAAAAAAAGAAAGAAAGAAAGAAAGAAGAAAATAAAAGAGAAAAATTAAATGACCAACGACTCGACTCGTCTCATTAATTTTAATTAACAAAGATGTATCTTGGATGATAAAGACGAAGAAGTTGTCATCAGACATTAAGTCAATCGTCGATAGTTCAGTGATTGTTCGATGATCGAGATTGAAAACGATGTAAATTTATTTCGTAAGAGAAAAGTAAAGGGAAGAGAAATATAATAAAATAAATAAGAAGTGGAGAAAAAAAAGAATAAAAAAAGGAATGAAAAGAAAAGAAAAAAAGAAAAAAAAAAAGAGAAGAGGAAGAGCGAGGGAATGTCACGAGTGGAACGGAACGGACTCGTAGCGAGGTTCTCTTCGCGCAAAAGTATGCGTACGTACGTTATGGTTCCAAGATACCTTATCGAATGTTTTATTCATAAGGATAGAACAAAGCCTGCCTGTTTTATCCTGAGGACATCTCTCGGTGGTCGCACCGTGTACGCAATGCCACCGACGCTTCTTCTTCCCAGCGCTCTGCGAGTTGCACTTACGCATCACCTAAGTACACTTCTCTCTCTCCCTCTCCTTCTCTCTCCCATTCCCTCCCTCTCTTTCTCTCTGTCTCTGTCTCTCTCTCTTTCTCTCTCTTTCTCATCGATGCCATTCCTTGGGATCAAGGTGCTTTGCTTTCCGATGCAACTTGTTTCTAGTTGAAGGAAAAAAAAATTGAGAAGAGACAGAAAGAGAGAGAGAGAGAGAGAGAGAGAGAGAGAGAGAGAGAGAGAGAGAGAGAGAGAGAGATACGACCTATCGAGGATTAGATTCGCTTTAGAAGATAAACGTGGCTTATAGCGAATACATACCAAGCTAGCAACATCGTTGGGAATATTTCCTTCTCTTGAACACCTTAGCGAATCGTATATCCAAATCTTGATAAAGTACACGTTAAAACGATGATCACGGTTTCGCGAAATTCATAGAAATTATTCATAGATACGAATTATTCATTGAATATCAATTAATTTTTTTTTCTAATTCATGGACATTTTCGCCGGAGATTTCCTCGGAAGAGATCATCGATCATAATTCTGAAATAAGAGTAATATTTTTCGATTACGATGTAGGAAAAATCTGTGATAAAAAAAAAAGAAGAAAGAAAACAGGGAATAGAAAAAAGAAGAAGAAGAATTCGAAAGTACGACCACTTTTTACAGAGATCTCCTTGAATAGCTCTAATAAAAATGTTACGTTACCTCTGTTTTTTTTTCGCGTGGGTGTAGGTAAACTGCCGAGAAGAAGAAGAAGAAGAAGAAGAAGAAGAAGAAGAAAAGAAAAAGGGACTCCTTCGTTCTATCTCTTTCTCTTTCTCTATCTCTATCTCCTCTCGACCGATGCCATTTGATGATAATCGCAAAAGCGGTAGCTCCAACTCATGGGGGTATCTTCGTCATTTGTATCTCGGTGGATGCACCCTTCTCTGGATGACGAAGTAGCAACGATTCAGTTTTTTTTTCTTCTTCCTCTTCTTCTTTTTCTTTTCTTTTATATATATATATATATGAAAAAGTGACTATGAAAAAACAAAAACTCTTCATTAGAAAATTACATGTTCATTTGATCTAAATATGAATACTTAAGAACAATTACTTTTTCTCCTTTTATCATTTCTCATTCTCTTTCTGTCTTTCTCTCTCTTTTTTATTTCTCTCTTTCCTTTGATAATACATACAATATACGATTAATCAACCGATCCGATCTATTACGCTTTAAATCAGAGCAAACCGTGATCTCAAAGAACCATTCGATCAACGTTATCGAGCCCGAAGCGGACACGTGTACTTTAAATCAAAGTGTTCAACCTTTCGAGTTCGTTAAAGGTTGTCGACTACAGATCGTAAGAAAAAGCAATATTACCTGATCTTTGAACCGTGGATTATGGTTGCAAGAGCACAAATCATCGCCGGAATTATCCATCGCCTTTTGATCGTTTGTATTTTACAATAGGTAAAAGAAAGAAAAAGAGAAAGAAAGAGAGAGAGAGAGAGAGAGAGAGAGAGAGAGAGAGAGAGACAGAAAGAAACGTTACATCGTAGAAAATTCATAATACTTAACGCATTTGACGAGTGCCACATAACATTTATCCGTCGACATTTATGAGACCGCAGACACGTTTGATAAGAAGATAACGATCTGAAATAATAAATTTCAAAGCGATTTGCTTTTCTGCTTTCGCACTGTTAAAAACCTACTAAACGATTAAATCTACTTTTCGATTCGTAAATAATTACAACTCCACTAAACATTCTTTAATACCTACAATCCTAAACTCATTAAACCAATTAGAACTAAAAACGATAATAAGAACTGTATCAAATAATATTTTAACGTGTGTCCAAAAAAAAAAAAAAAAAAAATATATCATTACTCATTCGTCGTTATGCAGCCGTTGTTATGCACTCGTCGTTAAACCACATATACTCGGGCGTTCTTTACGAAGAAAGAGAAATCGTAGGTCGATGACTCGAATTCAAGAGGAGGACTCTCTTATCTGTCCTGTTGGATCTCCATGGGGTTCTTTCTCTCTCTCTTTCTCTCTCTCTCTCTCTCTCTCCCTCTCTTCCTCTCTTGGTATCATCTCTGGCGCATCGAAAAAGCTCGACTGGACTTTTCGTCGCGAGCGTAGTAAAAAGTCCGTAAGCAAACTCGGTTCCCCCTTTGACCTCGTTAATTGTCATATCGCATCTCTCCTTGGGAAGCTTGGGAGCAGGCGGGTACGGTACGGGCGTGGGTGGATCGCAATGATTTACGAGGACTGGCGTTCCGGGGCTCAAGCCGGACTCTAGAGACGCTTCGCTGATAGCGTCAGAGCCACATAAGTCATCGAGACTATACCTAGGGGTTCCTCTCTCTCTCTCTCTCTCTCTCTCTCTCTCTCTCTCTCTCTCCTTCTTTCTTTTTTCTGTCTCTCTTTTTCTCTCTCTTTCGGTCTCTTCGCTCTCTCTTCTCGCCTTCTCTCACCGTCGTCCTACCATTCTTAATCTTCTTTTGGACCCCCACATTATCGAGACCTTCGCTCCAATTATAACGCCAAGGATGCAGAGGGAATTATAATTGCTTTTCTCTTCTGTCTCTTCTGTCTTCTTGCTTCTTGCCGATAGATAGAAGTGGAACATCGCGTGTGTGTCCACCCGAAGAAAAATAAATATACTTCTTCTTCTTCTTCTTCTTCTTCTTCTTCTTCTTCTTATTCCACGATGTCGTCCACGTTGGTAATTGACAATTATTAATGTTATTTCTACTCTTGATCACCGATGAAAAATCACCGAGCTTTGTCATTCATCCTGATAAAGTAAATGAAAGAGCGTATTAAGATAACGGCTTGTATCGTTGAAATTCTAATAAGAAGCAAAGAGAGAAAGAGAAAAGAAAGAAAGGAAATGAAATGAAAAGGATATTATAACCATCAATTGAATCAGAACACTTACCAAAAATATGCTAAACAATTCTGTAAAACGTGTTATCCCATCCGTGATATCCGTGTTATCGAATGTCAGGATCAACGAGGGAACGTTTCTTGAAAGAACGACGAAACTCTTTCGTGCAAACGCGTCGATCCGTTCGAGTAACGTGCGATCATGTTACGGGAAGATCGTTCCCTCTTTCTCTCTCTCTCTCTCTCACTCTCTCTTTCTCTCTCTCTCTCTCTCTCTCTCTCTCTTGTGAATTCATAGGAAGGCACCCCGTTGCGTACAACTGTCATATTATCTCTACGACGGACGTACACGGTACGTGAATGACATCGTATTAGCAATTCCGAGAGTAGACTCGAGCGATACAACAACTGGACGGTAAAACGAGCCCTAGAGCACAATTCTAATACGAAATTATGAAACTTGCGAGAGTCCCGGGGTGAGCTGACGGGCGTGAAAGTACGCGTTCTATCTCTATCTCTTTTCCTCGTATACATAGATACACACGCACGTATACATGCGCATGCATATGCGCATGCACGTATATTGAACTACACGTCAAATAGAAGCAAGACGTAAAAGAGAAGAAAGAAAGAAAGAATAAAGTAAAGAAAAGAAAGGAAAAAGGAAAGAGAAATAGAAAGAAAGAAAGAATATCAAAATTAGATTTCTCGATTAGACGACGATTATCGTAGGGATTAGAACGTCATTGACGAAAGCGATTATCGTCATTAACTTATATACGCGCTTACTATAGCTCTCGATCATTCACGCGCGCGCGCTTTCGTATGTTTTTCTCTCCGTGTGTGTACGTGATTATGTAAAAATTAATTACCACGCGTGCCACGGAAGTGTAATTTGCGCGCGAATATTCCTACCACCTATCATATACCATCCTACCATCCCTCTCTCTCTCTCTCTCTCTCTCTCTCTCTCTCTCTCTCTCTCTCTTTCTTTCTCTCTTTCTCCTTCCTCTGCTCGCGACTCTCTCGCGTCCGTTTAATTTCATTTTTCAAAAGTAAAATTACGTTGCCGCGCGCATCAGATGCATAATTCGATCTCGAGAGAGAAGAAGAAGAAAAAAAAGATGAAGAAGACGAAAACGAAGACGAAGACGAAGACGAAGAAGAAGAAGAAGTAGAAAAAACGAGCGTAGTAACGATTTGTGCTCGAAAGGCGTAATTAGAAAGATACATCTACTTTCCCATATGTTTCCGCAATGGTTCTTGGGTAATCGTCTTTGATGTATCATTTTGTTAATTATCTCACCGGTAGGATGTGTATTGTATCGTTATTTCGGATCAAATGTATATGTATATGTATGTAGTAGTAAAGGATAAGTCGAATCGTACAACAATTTGTCTTTCCTCAAATCGCTACGAAATCAAACCATTAGAGTTAAAACTCAAAGTATAAAACGTAAGAAAGAAAGAGAGAGAGAGAGAGAGAGAGAGAGAGAGAGAGAGAGAGAGAAAATAAGAAAAGGATAACAAAAAGCAGTAATAATATTTGTATTAAACTTTTATCAAAGGGTCGTATTTTTCGTAGTTATAATATCGAGAATATACGAACAGATGGAGCGAGTCACAGTTAAGATTTTTAAATCGAGCGTCGTCATTTCCAGTGTGTCCCAATTAAAGCTGATTTTCTCCTTTTCCTTTCCGGTATTAGTGTCACGGTGAGCGCGCAATCTCAGAATCTACAGTATTGTGTGTGCCAGTCCGTTCGTCCACTTACAATCCACGGCATGAATATTACATGCCTTCTTACCCACCGGAAAGATAATTGTCAAGAGCTCTAAATACGGCCTGGAACGGGTGGACAGTAAATGCATAATACATTATGCGACGAGAACGAAAATTTACGACGCGCATGAGCACCGTCCGTCTACTATATACGCGCGCGCGCACATATTTTATTATATATACACACTTACATACATATATATATTATATATATATGTGCTAATTCTACGAAACTAATTTCTGATCAAACTTATGTAAACCCTCTTCATCTTCGACTTTTCTTCTCTCTCTCTCTCTCTTTCTCTCTATCTATCCATCTCTATCTATCTATTTTTCTTTTTCTTTCTCCTTTAGTTTCCAACCCTTATTTACTACTTCTTAATATAAAGGGCAACCATTTTCTACAGAAAACAACAGTCAGTCTAGGTATGCCCCTAAGGCACAAGCCATTTCCCGAGCATAAATCAAGATACCGGCAGGCTCGTCCGTTGTCTCAGAGGTATTTTCGAAGGTGGCCATTATCGGGGAGAATATCGTCTGTAATTAAGGACGAGATACTAGGAGAAGCATCAACATCCTGATGCGAATCCAAAATTCAATTCGGTTTTGATCGTTCGTCTAGGTTGCTCTAGTTCGCGTGTTACGAATCCTATAGGTTTCTCGATAACGAGAAGTTAAATGGTTAGCCTCGAGGAATAGCTTTCCTATAATAATAAAAGAGAAAAAATAGGAAAAGAAAAAAAGAAAAAAGAGAAGCAAATCATATAATCGCTTTGTTAATATCAGATTTTTCCTTGTCTATCTGGGTACGTTCGAAATTTGATTAGCTAATATCGTCGTGAATAAAAAGTTACGGGATATCGTGTTAACGTTGTTTCACGTTTGAAAATAAAATCGCCAAGGGCAGCTTAAAGCAGTACAACGTGCCCATGTAAATTCGTTGGATAAATTTTTCAATCCGCAGAGCTTCACCAAACTCTGACGACTGACGAATTGCGAACGCCCTCGCTGTGACAGATGGATTTCAGAGTTACCTGCCCAAGTCCGCCCTGTACGCTCTGCAAACCGCTAATTTTCTCGGACAACCACAAAACCGCAGGAATAATAACACCCCCGTTCAACTGGCGCATTAAAATGCAATAATAACAATCCTTAAGGGCCTGACCCTACGATTACTTACAGATAAATCTCAACGCGGTAGCTGAAATATCTATCTATCTCTGTCTCTCTCTCTCTCTCTCTTTCTCTTCCTAAACGTTCCTAGACGTTCCTTTAAAATAGGCCTACTGTAAACATCGTTTATACGATTTTTAAAAATATTATATTTCCACGATAAAAAGATATAAATATTTTTGATAGAAAAAATATTGTTCTAACGGAAGCAAAAAATATACGATAAATAAATATACATGTTATAGAAAACGAATGAAAGAAGTAGCAACGTTAAGATGGAAAATCGATGTTTCGCGATATTAAAATTTGACGTTCCTTTTTGAACCCTCACACTTTCCAAGTGCAATGCGTTTTATCCCTCTGCCCTTCGTCTCCCCTTCCCTGCCCCGTCATCGGTCGCCTTCGCTTTATACCCTGGTCGTAAGACGAGCGAGCGAACTTCACGAGGGTCGGCACAGACGTTAACTGCTTTTAAAATTTAACTTTCTCGCCAAGTTCTCACCGTGCTCTGATATGGACCGAGAGAGAGAGAGAGAGAGAGAGAGAGAAAGAGAGAAAGACAAAAAAACCGAAACGAAAGAAGAAAAAAAAGAAACAAAAATCTCACGGAAAATTTAGTTTCTTCTTTCTCTCGAAGACGCTTACAAACTTATTGCCGCTAAACGTTTCCCTTTTGTGCATCCTAAAGTAGAAAGTTCGTTCGCCGTTGAATCTTTGCATATTTTTGACGTTTAAATCTCGTTGTTGTTGCTTCGAGCCATTCGTCTTCCTAAAAGAAAATCACTATACCCGTTGGTCCACGACTTGTAGATAATATCAAATTGCCATTCAAATAAAATCAAATAATATCTATATACAAACGTACATGTGTGTGTTACATTGATGTTAACTTGATTCTTATGTTAATAAAATTCTCGATTGAGATCATACGCTATTATTTGTTCACTTAATAAAAGGATCCAACTGATTGATTATCGTTCATTCGAAAATCAAACCACCAAGATGATTCTTTCATTTGAATAGTCATCAATTCGAAGATCGTAGCGATCGATCGAACGAGGAAGTTCAATAACGTCCTGAATTCTAAGCTCGTCCACGCGTTAGACCACGCGTTGATTCTGACCCTTTCGCATCTAATAAGATGCATTAGGCTTCTTTTTTGCAGAAACGTTAAATTATAGCTCGTTGGTCGTTTCTACGTAGCTCTACGTTGGTATCCTTCCGCACGAGCCCAGCTGGACGTCTGTATCTCACGTTTCAATATATCTCAATTATATCGTAAATAAAATATGACTGGCTAGTTGCGTGCGGCCGGTAAATTGGCAGCTGAGGTGTCCGTTAGCGAACCTGTTCTCTTCTCCTTCTCCTTCTTCTTCTTCTTCTTCTTCTTCTTCTTCTTCTTCTTCTTCTCTTGGCTCCTTTTCGTGTCTCCTTTCTTTATCCCTGTCTCTCCTCTTCCTCTTCTTCTTTCCTCCTTTTCTTTTATCACAGTAGGTAGATACTTGTAAAAGAAGAAGAAGAAGGAGAAAAAAGGAAGAAAAGAAGGAAACAAAGATATTAAAAAAGAAAAGGAACGGGAACATTCATTATTTTTTCAAGAGTGTTTTCGAAGAAGGAAACGCGATACGATGAAAAGAAAAATTAAACAAGTAGATATTTTTTAGATAATACAAATACATACTGATCATATTCGATATTTTATTCGATATGTATTAGTTCGTTCGTTCGTTCGTTCATTCGTTCGTTCATTCGTTCGTTCATTCGTCCCATCTCCTCTCGTCTTCGTCTATGAACTTTTGACCAACTGATTCTACCTACATAAATAAATCAATACGTAACGCGTAGCTGCGTATTTACGAAAAATAAATAAATACATACCATAATATACATTATAAGTTGTTATTCCGTGTAGGATCGATGCGAGGACGAGTCTCACTCGAGAGAATGATGATTAGCCGACGAGTTTTTAAGTAGGCTGAATAAGCAACGAACCGCCGTCCAGTATCTATCGTCTATTACTAGAAGTTTATGCAGCTATTACCGATCTCGATGGCAGGTGTTCATGCGTTCGAGTGATCCATACAATCCTGTCTGACCTCTCACGTATTTTCTTCCACGACTGTTTTTTTCTTTTTCTTTTTATCTTTTCTTTTTTTTTCTACCGGTTATTATTACTCTATCGGAATATATACTCTCTGCACACGCATGCCACAAGGAACTCCTATTGCGTTCCGCTTCATCGCAAAGCATTCTAACGTCCGAGAGTCAATATCGATTCCGCTTGGTGATAATAAACGACAGGAGTGTTCTTTCAACGCTATCAAATTGATTTTTCTCAACACCGTTTCGACGTTTAGGGAAGCTCGACGAATAAAAAAAAAATAGAACAAAAAAAAATGACAACGTTTGCTATGTCTCATAAGAAAATTTATTATTATTATTATTATTATTATTATTATTATTACTATTATTATTATTATTACGATAGTAAATCCAAATCTTAACCTAGACACATACGTATAATTTATCTATATAATATACTCGTTCCTTATCTATACAAGTACTTCTAAGATACATAACCGGATAGATATGTTCGAATATTTATAAAAGAAAAAAAAGATTGTGTCAATTGTGAGGGGTTGATAAAGAGATTAAATCGAGATTACGAAACGTGTATTTTAATTAGTTCCAAGGGAACCCTTCAAGATGCATTATAATATCGCCAAGAGTTTTTGCGAGTGAAGAAAGAAGAGTTCGTTCTCTCTTTCTCTCTCTCTCTCTCTCTCTC
Source organism: Vespula pensylvanica (assembly GCF_014466175.1). NCBI lineage: Eukaryota > Metazoa > Arthropoda > Insecta > Hymenoptera > Vespidae > Vespula > Vespula pensylvanica. The sequence continues at coordinate 2,316,356 of NC_057690.1, read as the reverse complement.
TCTCTCTCTCTCTCTCTCTCTCTCTTACTCTTTCTTTCCTTCTTTCTCTCTACAGCCGACTTCCGCTTCATTTTGTCCTAAAGCGACAAGCTTTAATACCGTCTGCTCGTCGTTTTGGTCTTTGACGGCGTTACTTTCAACCCCCGAAGCAAAAGCAGCAGAGGAACGACCCACCCCACGTTTCGCGAGGTGAAACTTTAATACAATTTCATTTGCCTCTCGCTGACAAACTCCCCCACACTCTCGTAACTTCCCTCCGCGCCCGTTTCTTTACTGCCTCCTGAAGGCGGACTATTTATAACCGTAAACCAAGCAACTCACCCCCAAACTCCCCATCACCACCACCATCACCACCATCTCTCTTTCTCCGCAGCCCTATTCTCTCTGCCGGAAAATGTTTTGTTCCCGTCTGACGAGTCACGAAGAGTCTCGAGAGAGAGAGAGAGAAAGAAAGAAAGAGAGAGAGAAAAAGAGAGAAAGAGAGAGATAGAGATAAGGATACTAGCTCGATGTTTCCGCGAGAGTTCATAATTTTACGAAGCGTCGGACATCAACGAAACAGTTAATTGCAATCGGCACGTCCTTCCAAAGCTACGTATATAACTACATATATATATATATATATATATATATATATATATATATAATTACTATGAAAAAAAGTCGAATGGCTCGCGATTAGTTTCATTTCGAGATTTCATTCTCGCGATCGACGCGTCTATCTGCTCTAAAGCTACACGTACGAAAAAATTACGTAGAGATAAAAAAAAAAAAATCCAAACAATTTGCGATTATTTCTCCAATGGAGATATCTCCAATATTTTCAATATCAATTTATTATCAAAAAATGTATCTGTTTGATCTTACAAAAAAGAAAGAAAGGAAAAGAAAAAGAAACAACAAAATTGATTTTACCTTTCATACCGTTCATACATATTATTTTGTTATATCAATTTTTAAGTACGTATATGTTCGATTTTAATTATTAATTAATTTATGTTAACTTAGCGTTACACGGTTTTACGGTTCACAGTTTAATAACAAAGCCGTTTCTAGAAGACGACTTCTTCGTTCGTTGAATAATATACTAGAAACTCGAACGTTGCAACTACGGAGCGACATTACTCGTGCCGTTTCCCGAAGGAAATTAGAAAAGGCGAAACAAACATGGCTGCATATACCTCCTCCTTCCTTCTCCTTCCTCCTACTCTCTCCTCCTACCACCTCTTGGTGGCTCCGTTATATACCTACCAGAGCCAAGTCACAAATGTAATATTCAGGAAATAATACAGGCCGCCGACGCCCAAGCATTCCAAGACTCCTCTTTGCCCTTTTCTCTTTTCTTTCGTTTTCATCTCGTTTGGACGTTCCGACGCTTTCCGTTTTAATGGAATCCACTGTGGACCACTGTGGGATAAGCTTAAAATTGCACGATGACGGATCGGAAAAAAAAAGAAAGAAAAGAAGAAGAAGAAGAAAGAATGAAACTTGCCTAACCGACATTACAATGAGAAGAAAAGAAAACCCATGAAAACAAAAATTTCATTAATTCATTTATATACCTATAAGTGTATATATGTATATAGATTTTTCTTCACTTACGTTTTTACGTCAAATTTAATGTTCATCTTATTATTCCCTTGAATTGATGTTAATTGATGAAAATTCTATAAATCGTAAAAAAGATTGCGCGTATAAAAACATTTTTTATTATTCCACTTTTCTTCCCTGTTTTTTCAAATTCTTTTTAATTTTTTCGAATGACTCATCCTGTATAAACTATCATTGCTTCAAATATCTGAATAACTCGCTTTTATTAAGAGATAGAAAAAGATGGGGGGGAAAGGGTTATGTCACTTAATATGAATAATTCGTAGTTTGTTTCGTCTTGAAGCATGATTTAAGTAAGTGAGCCAAGCGATTTGTCGCTTCTCTCGTACGCGATGCAAATCTATAAGCTTGCATCCATACACCCACTCGAGCGTGCGTGCACACACGTGGGTCGTTAATGTGGATGAGGGTCTGATTACGCGCGCAAACCTCGACTCCGAGCCCCTATCTCCCAACATCGCATGGCATAAAACCTGATACCACCACGGCAGTTATGTATATCCGTCCAGAAGTTCACAAAGACGCAAACCGACGTCTCAATTTTTTTCAACGGTAGATAAGATTGTGCACGGGGTTTCGAGCAACGCGAGTGTCGATTTTCTCTTACATTAGTCCGAATCAGATACATAGATACGTATGTACATTGAAAAAAGAGAAAAGAAAGAAAAAAAGGAAATTATAAATCGTTTGACTGAAAAAAAGAAAATACAGGAAAAAAATACAAAAAAAAAAAGTATCATTAAAATAATATTATATGACAAATGATATATGATCATTGAGTGTTTCGTTATCGATTCCAGATATTATAAATATAAACGCGCGCACACAAATATATATGTACGTATATCGAATGGGGTTTAACTAAAAAATTACAAAGTTCTCAAAAAAGTGTGACTAATGAAAAAACAGGATCGCACAAAGAAGAAATGAAGAAATAAAAAGGCTTAAGTGATCGACGAGAAAGTCCCACGTTCTTCCGCATATATCGAGCTTCCAGTTTATTAAACCATGAAAGCCTGTTATATCGAGATCACGTGAAACAATGTACGCGTTTCCGTCATCGGAGGATTCTCCGTGCAATTTATTTTTTGCTCGCAAATCATTTTGCCCATTAGCTCGCATAGAACGATATCGAAAATGTTTGTGTGTGTGTGTGTGTGTGTGTGTGTGTGAAGAAGAGAGAAAGAGAGATAGAGAAAGAGGAATAGAGAAAAAGAGAGAAAGAGAGAGAGAGAGAGAGAGAGAGAGAGAGAGAGAGAGAGAACGAAGTAAATATGTGGAAAAAAGGAGAGAATAGTAGAAGGTAAAAGGAGAAGATAGCGGTGGTAGTAGTAATAGCAGTAGTAGTAGTAGTAATAGTAGTAGTGTTGCTGGTGGTGGTGGTAGTAGTAGTAGGAGGAAGGGTAATCCTTTTGCTGATGTGTGTTACGAGGTCCACCCGCCCGCGCACTCATCATCACCGAGATAATGGAGTGGGCGGTTCACGAAGGAGAGATGCTGGATGCTTCGGGACCCAGTCCACTGAGGTTCGCAACAAAAACCACCACTCAACGACCCTGGCCCGACTTGCACGACCATAAAATCATCCTAGTTCGCTGCCACCCCACACCGTTCGTTCGCCCTCTCTCTTTCTCTCTTGCCTGTTCTTCTTATCTTTCTCCTGTTCTTTCTTTATTTTGAGTACTACTATAGCAAACTCAAGAGAAAATTCAAGTGAATTGCTTATATGACCTCGCAATAACAACGACAATAACAACGACAATAACAATAACGACGACGACGACGACGACGACGACGACGACGACGACGATGACGACTATCTCGTGCAAACTGCATAGAGTCCAGTGATTGCTGAACAACATCCCAATGATGACAATCGATTTCAACGCTTGGAAATCACATCTACGATCACCATCTTCTTCCTACCTTTTATATTCCCCTTAATGTCTCTCCTTGTTTGCTTCTAACAGTTCTGAGCTCGTGTTATACGACACGTAGGAACAAGCGTGAAATTCTATCTGTACGCTCTTATACTACTCTCTCGATCGTGACGGACAGTTGGTTGATAGAATAACAAATAATTCGAAAATTGTCAGGTTCTTTGATTACCAACAAGAACGAAGATTTCCGTCGGAAATAATATTCCAATTGACAACATCAAATGGTTAATATGGGGAGGGGTGAAGAAATTTCTTTTCTAAATGAATAGCTATTAAATGGAGACAAGATAAACGAAAAAAAGAAACAAATGAAAAAGGACGGATGAAAAATTATATGAATTATATATTACATGGATCATTCTTTTTTCTATTGGTAACGCCTGACCACTTGTCGCGAATTTCCGTCCTTGTACTGCCCCTGAACCACGAATACGGATTGTTGATTGGCTCGAAAATTTTAATAAGCCGAGCAACGATAGGTTGAACCAGTACGCATGTCTGTTTGGCGAGTGTCACCAAAGGCAGGCGCGACACACACCCTTGGTGACATAACTTTCTCTCTCTCTCTCTCTCGCTTTCCCTCTTTTCCTCCCTCTCTATCTCTTTCTCTCTCTCTCTCTCTCTCTCTCTCTCTCTCTCTCTCTCTCTCTCTCTCGTGTCCTCCCAACGTACCTCGATTTACTCTATCTCTCTTCGTTCAGAACTCAGACTGAGTCGGACCAATGCGTTTTCGGCGCATGCGCCTTCGAGCTAAGAAGGTTAAGCGTATCCTCCTTCTCCTCCGCCCTCTCTGCCCTTCGAAAAGGGAGGTTGTACTCCTCCTACACCTCCACCTCCATCCGACTCGTACCACGTACCTACTTACGTACGTACACGAACGGCCACGAGAAACTCTGCGGAGAACAGATCGAGACTATCGCGATATTGAATCTCTTCTTTGGACACGCTCGTTATTCGGCCGGCCTGAAACTCGGCCTGATCGTTAGGGACACTGTCGAGTGATCCCGGAGAGAAATTTCCGAGTCTCGTTAAATTTATCGACGTAACATCTTACGCGAGATATCTTTTCTTATACACGTTCACGTAGGTATTTGCAACATTCTGATAAAAACATAAGGGATATTTCTCGAACGTAAATGTGCCTGAACGATTACCCGCTATAGTTGGATCACTGACGATCTTCCAAAAGTCATTAAGCAAATCACAAACTTATGAGAAAGTATCGCGTAGGAATGAGGTTAAAATTACTTAGAAAATTGTTTGATCATCGAAATATAAAGGGTGGACAAGGGAATGTCTAAGTATTCTACGGATAAATTCGAGAAATAAAAGAAAGCATATCCTATTCGTTCGTTACGTTACTGGATAAACTGGAAGATGAAGATTCGCTCTGGATGGATGAGGTGACCCGGGAGAGGAAGCACTCACTCTACGGAATCCAACGTAGAGTCTCTTGGATCGATACGAACGGCGCGCGCTGTGTCCCCGTCTGCCATTGGTCATAGCAAAACCTAGACGTGCCTGCTTTTCTCCTTTCCTCTCCCTCATTCACTCCTTCTCCCACTCACCCTCGGCTCCTCTCTTGTTCTCTTGGACCCCCTCGACTCACCCCTTGGTACTCCGTCTCTACATTCGCCTATAGCTACAAGCTAGCAGCAAAGCTCGACCTCCTCCACCTCCATCTCCACCTCCACCTCCACCTCCTCGCCCACACCCTCACCTCTTTTCCGTCTCTCGGTTACTTTCTCTCTCTCTCTCTCTCTCTCTCTCTCTCTTCTTCTTCTTCTCTTTCTCTTTCTCCTCCCTTTCCCACCACTTTTTACTCCCTTTTTGCGCAACACGTCTCTAACCGAGACTGCACTATTACTATTCCACGCATCGACTTCCTACCTCCGATCATAGATTCAACGAAAAGAGCTCTCGCTATCCTCAAGACTACTTCTACTCTATCGTTTCATTCGGCATACCTAACTAATCCGGCAGAAATACTCTTTATTTCTTAAATCTCTGCAAAGCCTTCCATGTTACTAGAATTTAAGTCTCTTTTATATTTCTTTTTTCTTTCTCTCTTTTCTTGTTTCTTTCCAATTTCATGCTATCCGCACAGGAAATCACACGGTTAACGAGTCGCTCGAACAAAACTGACCGGAAAGGCATTAAAATTAACAATGAATGATTGAAGAACGCGAAGGATTTTCTCGATAAAGCAAAAGTTAATAAAGAGGCATCGTGAAATTTGAAATAAAAATCTAAAGAGAGAATTATCACCTCTCTCTCTCTCTCTCTCTCTCTCTCTCTCTCTCTCTCTCTCTCTCTCTCTTTCTTTTCTCTCTCACTAATAGAAACGAACGGTAATAACCTCAGGATGACCGTCAATGCTTAGACATTCATTAGCAAAAAGGACAACGAGGCTGACAGTTCGCATTGACGTGAACGTTTTACGTTGTTGTTAATGGTTAAGATCGTCATTGATTCGTCGTTCGTCGTCAACGTCAACGTTGTCGTCGTCAACTCCTCGTCATCGTCGTCGAGCAAGGAATCTCATAGGTATAACCCCCAGCTCGGAAATGGTTGTTGAATATGGATGAGTCGAGCGGTGAACGGACACACTCTCATGCTCAAGGTACGGAGACATAATTGCCTTAATTAACGCTAATATGTTAAATCGCTACGGTTTCCCTTTGTCCATCGCCGAGTTTCTAAACGAACTCGAGAGACAGACGCAAGGAGACTTTGTCGTGAATGTGAGCACGGTCGCGGTCGCGCGCGCGCGCGTCCAAGCACCTGTGAGACTTGCATATATTATTAGAAGAACGAAGTAGAGAGTATAACGTTCGTGTGCGCCGATGCATTTCCATCGTTAACGAAATATCACGACGAGCATTGTTAATCTCTATTGAGAATCGTCGGACGATCGTTCTTATTTCCATTATTTTGCGAATATACAAGATTCGAGAGAAATTTCAATCAACTTAATTGGACAAGTTTGTGCCTTTGATAATTGTACCTATAATCAAACACGCAATACGTACTTCCCTACTACGGTCCTTTTAACGCGATGTTAAATCTTATGAAAAAAGAAAAGCAAAAAAGAAAAAGAAAAAAGCAAAGCAAAAGCAAACCAAAAAGAAAATAAATAAAAGAAAATGAATCGAATTAAAAACAGGACAGTCTTATACAAACCTACCTACTGCGATCTTAATCTTATTAATTTATCTGACGGGGTCACGTAAACACCATGTTTGAAAGATACCAAAGTGGGCCCCTCGAAGAGTGTGAAAAAACTGTGATAAAATAGAAAGGCGAAGAGACCAAGAGAGAAAGACAGAGAAAGAAAAGGAGAGAGATAGAGGGAAGAAGGGAAATGCAACCGTCTAGCTCGTCCGGTCCCCATAAGTTCAGGACATCCTTTGAAGGTAGCGAGGCGTGCCAAAGGGGTAAGGAACCGCCGACAGAAGAGGACTTCTTGATTTCCCCTTCCCCTCCCCACCCTGCTCGGCCCTCCTAACTCTTCTTCTACTTCTTCTACTACTTCTACTCCTTCCACTTCTTCTTCTTCTTCTTCTTCTTCTTCTTCTTCTTCCTCTTCTTCTTCTTCTTCTTCTTCGGGGTGCCTCGAACTGCGTTGGAGAATGCAGATACATAAATTCATGAGCGAAGTAACAACCAGTGACGCCACGCTAGCTTCCGTGCCGCGTTGAGCCGCGGCGGCAATCGTATTCATGAACCGACACGGTAATTAGGGACACTAGCTCGCCTCGCAAGCGGAAGTCGCCTCGTGAATCCTCCCTCCGCGCAGCTCGGAATATCGCCGGAAATACTTATGCATTCCGTTCGTTTCGTAAGAAAACGCGAGAATTCCGAATAACCCCACTACGACTATCCGTTCGCAGTCTCGATGTCTAATGTCTTCGGGGGTTCGATAAACTCTCTCGTTAAGCAGTCATTTCGTTGTTTAACAGAAATCGGAAGTAGACGAGAATCAAGGGAGAGAAAAAAAGAGAGAATAAAAAGAAAGAAAATAAAGATTAAATCTCACGGAATTCGTCCTTCGAACAAAGAAATTAATCCTTAAGTATCATACGATCGAATTTCTTGTCAAAAAAAGAAATATCTAATTTCGAAGAAAACTTATCTATGTATAATACTAAGTAACGGTTAGAAAAATCTATTCTACGATAGAGAAAGAGAGAGAGAGAGAGAGAGAGAGAGAGAGAGATATCGTGGGACGTTGGAACTAAGCGTGAAGATGTACAGACCGTATTATATGGGTGGAAGCCAATTATTCGTACGGCTGACCCCGAAGGCAATGATAACTTCGGGCGGCGCATAATTTTGAGCAGCAAGAGAAAGAGAGAGAGAGAGAGAGAGAGAGAGAGAGAGAGAGAGAGAG
>NC_057690.1:2194104-2308312 GCF_014466175.1 Vespula pensylvanica | reverse complement strand
AGAGAAAGAGAGAGAGAGAGAGAGAGAGAGAGAGAGAGAGAGAGAGAGAAATAGCAGTACGTAAAGTTTGCCGAGCTTATAATGAAGATATAACCGAGCCGGACTGCCGAGACATCTTTACGTCCGAGACGTTGCTTGGCTTGTTACTCGCTTATGGGTACACACGAGACTACGATACTCTCTCTCTCTCTCTCTCTCTCTCTCTCTCTCTCTCTCTTTCTCTCTCTCTCTCTTTGTTACTCTCTTTCTTACTCTCTTACAGATACTCTCAGCAACTCTCCCTTTGCCAGCTGATCCTCTTCGTCTTCACTTTCTTCCTCTTTTTCTTCTTCTTTCTTTTCGGTTTCTCTTCCCTCTCGAACGTTCCGCACGAGCGTTGTTGTTAATCAAAGACCACGAGCAATAACGACCGTACCACCACCGCGGGACCATTTAAATGCTCGGTCCCACACCAACGAGAAACTCTGTCCTCCTGAGGCCCAAGAGATCCTCGAGATCGACGATACCCGTTAAAGGCGCTCTCGCCTCTTTAAACGCGAGAACGCGACGCTCCGACGAACGATTTACGCGGAGACTTTAAAACGTACGAGTGAATCGGTAAAAGAAGAAAGAGAAAGAGAGAGAGAGAGAGAGAGAGAGAGAGAGAGAGAGAGAGAGAAAGGCCGATCGAAAGGGTCTTTGATAATGAGCAAGCTCGTTCGTGTCTCATCGATATCAACCAAAACATCGCTCGTCCGTATCTCGAACAGATTTTATTACTTTATCTTAAAGGAGTTATCTCGGAATGTTTATTGTATTTTTTTATTTTCTCTTTCTTTTTTTTCTTATTACTCGAGAACATCTTCTTTTTCCTTTTTCAATTTTTTATTAAACGTTGTAAAATGTTTCATTTTTTATAACGTCGAAACTTTCGGAAGATCGAATGAGTTAACGATCCGAATCAATAAGCTACGATCTAAATAAATCGATTTGCAATATAATTCGATTTGTTTTTTCTTTTTTGTGTTTTTCATTGTATATCGTCGAATAAACGTTTATATAGTCATGATTTATTATTGTCATTCATGGTCATACGAAATACGATTACTTTCGATTACAAAGATTACACAACATTTCAATTGATTTTCCATGCAAAAAGAATAAAAAATAAAAAACGAAAAAGAAACGGAAAAAAAAAACTAGATCTAAATGTGAATCAAAGGAATCTAATTGTCGCGAGAGCGAAACGATTTAACACGCGCGAACAAATATTATCAAACGCTGACTGACAGAAATCCATTTATCCGCGTATCGCGAAGCAACGTAGGGAGAAGTGGAGGGATGAGGAAGAGAGAGGGTTGGGGAAGGGAGGGGGATTGAAAATCGGCTCGATATATCGGCGCGGTGCCAAACTCTCGCGAATCATTCGCGGTGTTCATATCAATGCAGTCCTAATTGAACACGATTCGATATTCAACGAGTTAAATAATTGTCTTTCGAAAAAAAAAGCCGAATTCGCGTGAAACGATAATTATCAATAGTTATCTCTGTCCTCCCTTTCTCTTTCTTTCTCTTTCTCTGTTTCTCTCTCTCTATCTTTATCTCTATCTTTTTATCTATGTCTCTCTCTGTCTCTGTCTCTTTCTCTCTCTCTCTCTCTCTCTCTCTCTCTCTCTCTCTCTCTCTCTCTCTCTCTCTCTCTCTCTCTCTCTCTCTCTCACTTGTAATGAAATATGGAAGATATGCGCGGGCGTGGACGTAAATTGTAAATACATAGTTTTACATAGTGTGTATAATATACCTATATCCATACTCGTACATACTCACATCGAAACGTTATAACATATAGTATTCAACCTCATCGAATTTTATCATTCGATGTATCTACTATATACGATAAAACAAACAAAAAAGAAAGCGGACGAACCAAAAAAAAAGCAAGGAAAAAATTTTCAGAAAGAAAGAAGGAAAAAGAAATATTCGATATTAAGTTACCACGATTTCCAATTAAATTTCGATATCATCGTCCTTCATTGTCAACGTCTTCGTCGTCGTTGTCGTCGTCCTTACCGTCGTCTTCGTTTTATTCGAAGCTAGAGAGACCGGTTCTGGAGAGCGTAGATACTCGTAATATTGAAATAAAATTCTACAATCTTTATCTCTCTCTCTCTCTCTCTCTCTCTCTCTCTCTCTCTCTCTCTTTCTGTTTAAATTCTCACGATGATACGAAAGCATTAGATCGAAAATTTCACGACAATCGTCGAACGTCGTGCAGGAATGAATCGATCGTATTCTCTGATGCGGATGGAACATAAGATTACGTCGAGGACGTTAAAGGGTTAAACGAACGAACGAACGAACGAACGAACGAACGAACGACCGATGGCCGCACGTAAAGAGCTCGATCGAGGAAGTCATGTACCTTACTCGCGGACACGACGATGTACATACATACTTACGTATATACATACGTATGCATACATGCTGTACAACGCAGAAGACAACACGAGAGAGAATATACACGCCACGCCCGGCCCAGCCCGGCCCAGCACAGCCCGGCCCGACTCGACCCAACTCGGCCCGACTCGGCCCGTATGAGCGCGAACCAGACGAGATTCGCATTATAATCCTATTACAGATTTACTTCTTTTGTGGTACATTTAAATCCACCCTCCCATCTTCATTCGACGTCCACGCTCGTCTCTTCTCTTTTTCTTTTCTTTTCTTTCTCTCTTTCTTTCTTTCTTTCTTTCTTTCTTTCTTTCTTTTTTCTCTCTTCAGTCCTTCCTTCGTTCATCCTCGTTTTATTCTTCGTTTTCTCTTTCTTCTTCTTCTTCGTCTTCTTGTTCTTATTCCTCCTCCTCTTCTTCTTCTTCGTCTTCGTCTTCGTCTTCGTCTTCGTCTTCGTCTTCTTACACCGGCACTACGGCCAACAACCTGCTCTGACGGCCGCGCGTAAAATTGGCCGGAACGCATTTTTCCATTAGGCCGGTACCCGAGCCACGTTACAAATTATAGGTGTACTCTTATTGGAGAGCCCCGATGAAACGAGGGAACCGATATGCTCTCGACGTTTTCCCCTTAACCTTCGAGTCGAACGACGACGGAGAGACGACGGAGTGATGACGTCTTCGTCGTTCGACCGAGCAAAAACCAAGCCCGATTCCGTAAACACGCTTGCCCTTTTGAAACAGGTGCTCTTCCATTACCGTCTGAGTACTTTCTTCTTCTTCTTCTTCTTCTTCTTCTTCTTCTTCTTCTCCTCCTTACTTTTCTTTTTTTGCTTCATTTTCTTTTTCTTTTGTATCTCCTTGAAAAAGAGGAAAAACGTATTGCTCGTCCAGTACGCAATACGACGACGATAATAACGCATGTGAAAGAGGAAACTCGAAAAAGTGGAAGGAGTGTCTCCACACAAGCCATTACTACTAATACACACACACACACACATGCATACAACTTCATACATTCATGTGTACATACAACCTACGTACATAAACTTACGTACATACGTATATCTACTTCTTCACTGTATATCATGTAAGCACGCGGAAATCAGGATCTCTACGATCCCGTTCCCGAGTGTAGCCGAACTAATCGATGATCGCGACTTCTTCCATAGGCAACTATGGAAAACCGGCAAATGCGATTTTAATGTCGACATTTCGCTGCTCGTTCCTAGTATCATACAGCATCGGCCATAAATGAAATCCATTCTCGTCCGTTCCCGTGTCGCCTAACGACACGATTCCCGGGAGAGAATACTCGATTTTTAATACTTAAGAGTCAACTTAAAGAGTCCACTTCTACACGAAGGGTAGTAAGTAAGTAAGTAAGTAAGTAAGTAAGTAAGTAAGTAAGTAGAAAGAACGTATTAAAGGGATCGTAAGAAAAGAAGAAATATCAGAGTTGGTTACGTCGTTAGTAATACTTTGTTACTGGATCCGCTAACGATCACCACCCTTCTATCACCCAACCATCTCCCCACCCTTCTATATCTACCCTTCTCTTCTTCTTTACATCTACGAGAATCCCCCTTTTCTTTTACCGCTTATTATATCGCGCGACGAACATTTCCCCCGTTTTTCCCTTCGTACTAATACTTCGTCCTTCCTCGAAATAAACTCACACCCTTATTCGAAGCTAAAAGGATTCGGCAATAAACAACGGTGAGTCTCAAAATTAGCCGTAGGGGTGATCGTTCTTTCTTTCTCTCTTTCTCTCTCTCTCTCTCTCTCTCTCTCTCTCTCTCTCTCTCTCTCTCTCTCTCTCTCTCTCTCTCTCTCTCTCTCTTTCTACAATCTACGCGAAAACACAAACGCACAGCCCTAAAGTCACACTAGCAAACGACGACCTTCCTTCTTTTCCCTTCCTACCCACCCTTAGATCTCCCTCATCCCCACTTCCACCCTAACCCTCGTCCGCTTGGCTAGGCTGCTCGATGGATTAGCGATGTACCGGCAAAAAAAAGAAGAAGACGAAGAAAACAAAGAGTAAGAAAGAGAGACAATCTACCCTAGATGGTGTAAACCTTCTTAACGCACTGTCGTTTTAATTTTAATAACGGCTGACCGTAAATATCTTCACGAGGACGTTTATTCGTTCCTTGTATACACCTAAGAAACTGAACTTTCACGTTTACTCTCTTTCGTTAGCTGTAGATATATCGAGTAAGTAAGTAACTAAGTAAGTAACTAAGTAGATAAATAAGTACTCAGATCGAACTCACTCGTGAAAAGTTTGAAAGAAATAAATTTAATAAATAAGAACAAAGAAGGGACGAAAAGAGTGGGGACTTCAAATTCGATGTAATCTGATAAATAATAAATTACCCCTAAATCAATGACAACGATTTCTTTTTTTCTTTTTTTTTTCTTGGACTCGATCAAATCCGCGAGATCATCCATCGATTTTAACCAAAGGATAAAAAGAGACAAACAAAAAATAAGTTCGTCGATGATGATAGTAAAGAAGAAACTTCTCAAATATCGAATATAATATACTCGAAAGAATTTCTTTCTCGTTTCAGGTTTCCAAGAACGCGGCAGTATTGGATAACAAAAAGGAGATTGCAAATGATGCCGGGGTGGAGAGGATCATTGCTGGTAAGTGTATCTAATTACCCGTGGCGTTTACGTCAACGTTTACAGTGATTTACAACGCGATTGTAGCGACGACCTTCGACAGAAAATAGAGAGAGAGAGAGAAAAAAAGAGACAGCCAGAGAGATAGAGAGAAAGAAAGAGAAAGAGAGAGAGAGAGAGAGAGAGAGAGAGAGAGAGAGTCACGAATCGTAGAGATGGAAGGATTGGAAAAGAGATGAGTGGAGATGCGTCGGGGGTGAAGTGGGGTAAGAGAGAAGAGATGAACTAAACGGTTCACGGCTAAAAACTTGTAAAGGATTCGGTCATTTATCATGATGTTGCCAAGCCGCGGGGCACTACAGGGAACGAAAAGGGGGAGGAATATAATCCACTGGACAGGCTAATCGCGGACTAACTATCCACATATTATCCAGAATAATTCCACGTTAGCGGGGTGGGCACTCGTGGTCGAGGGTTCACCAACTGATCGTTCTTGCGTATCGAAAGGGAATATAACACTGCTATACCTTAAACACATCGAGACAACGCTCTTATTCCTTTCGAAAAATATACTTTTCTTCGTTTCTAGATCTCAAGTATACTTAATTTGTTTCTGTTTCTTCTTTCTCTTTTTTTTTTTATTTTAATGATTTGATTTTGATAAAAAGAAATGTTGAAAGGAAGTATCAGGCTTGCTTTGTAAAATATCTCGTCTAGATTCGTATAACGATCTAACTAAGATTAGCTATACGTGTCGTAATAATAGATAAGTATCTACTTATTTACTCGTTATTGTCGATTATATTTGAGAAAAAGATACAAATAGAAGATTGGTAAAGATCGATAATTTTCTTCATACTTTTTTTCTTTTTTTTTTCCACAACAACAAATAATATTCTCCGATATCTATGTTCATGGGGATGGTGGTTGGTGATAGTAACGACGTCTGTAAAAAAAAAATAAATAAAAGCGGAATGAAAAAAAAAAAAAAAACACGGAAAATAAAAAATCAGAGAAGGGCAACGCGTGTATAATCTTTCAGGTAGGAATTATATAGGTAGGTATACGCGAAACCATAGGAATTCGTGATAAAGCGGGAGAGTTAGATTTTCGGGCCAGCACAATGCAAATAACGGGCTTAACGTTAGAGCATTTTTATACGGACGCAGTCTGCATTACCCGTGCCCCGTAAATATACCCGACATGTGGGTGCAATTTTGAAGCTTGTCACGCGTAAATAAAGTGAGCTCGACCGTGGAAATTAATTAGTGTACCAAAGGGCAAAACGTAGAGAAAATTGGCAGCATCGGATCGCAGGTATAATTGGCGAACAAATTTAATTAGTTACTCTGTTCAACACGTAGCATTCGCAAAATATTACGCGAGTCCGTGCTAACAAGTATTAATTAATGCAAAATAATGGAACGCGAGCGCGGTGTTATTCGATAACTCCGATTGTAGTCACGATTGATTCCGAAGAATAGAATTTAAAAAAAAAAAAAAAAGAAGAAGAAAAAAGAACAAAAAAGAAGGAAAAAAGCTGATATTAAGTTACCACACGTAAAATACGTGTTACACGTAACGAAACAACGATGAGCAACATCGGCTTCGTTAAATTCGTTGTCTGTATTACTCGTTCCTATGATCTAATCGAAAACGAGATAAACGACATTGAAAAAGGTGACAAATTTTCTTCTACTTTTTATCGATTCCAATCAGAAATATTCTAACGATGAACTCCGTTAAATCTTTGCAACTTTGTGAATTTTTTCACGCGTTTACAATAAAATAGTATAATCGTACAGGATAGACCAAAAGTTTCTAGACTCCCATACTTGTGATTTGACTATCTGAAAAAAAAGGAAACATTAATCTTAAAAAAAATCTCCGAAAAGAGTAGTTGATTTTTAAGAATTATCTAAGAACATTTGTCTCGTTTTACGCTTGTATTAAGTATGACTTATACATAAAAAAGAAGAAAGAAAAAAACCAAAAAAAAAGAAAAAAAAACATGAGAAACTGGAGATACAAAGCGTTCGAATGTGATCACAAAGTTACGTGACGTTACATTTCGTTACATTAAGTGTTAAAAATTTATCTCCGATAGAATAAGGTAAGAAACGTTTTCTCCTTTCGAAAAAAAGAAAAAGAAGAAGGAAAATGAACTAACAGAACAGACAGGCCAACGAAGGAGACATACGGAGGGGATCATCGTTGTTCGAACAACGTGTTAGAGGTACACATATAACGCCTTCAAATTACAGACTGGCCAAAGTCCATCCATCATAACTGGGTCCTCGGAACTGAACTTAGGGTCCCCGTGAACCGCCCCAAACGTTTAAGTCGTTAGCAATTTCCTGCGCACGGGACCATTTTCAGGCCCAAATTCCATATGGTCCGATAATATCCAATAATATCATCGACCTCCTCCACAACAGTTTTACCTTCTCCCCCCGATCGAATTCATGAATTTATCGTTTCGCGATAAATTATCGGACCTCTTTACGTCGACACGACCGACGTTAATTAACGGCCGAATTCTTGCCTTCTTAACGATCCCTTTTAGTAATCATTTTATAATCTTTTGCTTTCTATCTATCTCTCTCTCTCTCTCTCTCTCTCTCTCTCTCTCTCTCTCTCTCTCTCTTTCTCTCGTATCTTGTCTAATGATAATTATATAATCTCTAATAATCTTTCTCTTTTTATTTTCCTAAATTTTGATTGACGATTATAGAAAAAAGAAGATATTCATGTTTATTTTTTGTTTTTTAATCGAAATTATCTTTTCTTTTTTTAAATTACCTAACATTTTTATCGACTTGACATCTAATGTTTGTTAAGTAAATAACTAGTCGATCCTGTAGATGGTGGTAGCAGACGGTAACATCTGCGTGAATACTCATTGGATAACGTAGTGCACTGCAATCGCGCGAATTACGAAATGATAAAACAATTTTAATGGGATATGATCAATAAATTTTTCTTTTTCCTTTTCTTTTTTATTTATTAATAATATAATTTGTATCAAAATTTAAAGTTAGAGGAAGAAATAATATTAAAACAAACGTGAAAATCAATTTAATTAAATACGCTTAAATATTTCTCTTCTTTTTTTTTCATGATCATTAATAAAATAATATGTAAAATTTGTTAGTTCAGAACAATATTGACACGAAAGCTAAATTCACGCAAACGTGTAAATTCTGGAACGAAGAAAAATTAAAAAATGTATATACCGAGGAAAAAGATAATGCGAGTCGTTCTACTCCGTCATTATTTTACGATGAACACAAAAAATGTATGAGCTTTGTTGAAGAACCAGCACCTCAATGGTTGATCGAAGAAGCCCTCAGCAGAGGGAATGAGGTATGCAAAGAGTACGTAAAATGTTCGTACAAACTTTTTCACCAAAATTTCTTGCTTCATTATAATAAAAATTTATTCATTTAAATTGATTTAAATTCAAATACTATTACGTTTTTTACGCTCTTACGACGAAACTTACCGATGACTTAGAAAGGAATGGCAGAAAAGCTTGAAATCGGCCAATAAAGAAATCGAGTAAGTTTTACCGCGAATATTGTGATCGCGAATGAGATCATACTTCGCATATGAAAATAAAATTATTTTTCAGCTATGAAAATGTTATTTTCGATTTGAAGAATAAACTTAACGAGACTAAAGTCGAGCTCGAAGAAGCGATAAGAAAGAAAAATTTCGTTAAAGAAAAATATAAAAGGTCTATCGCGTATTTATTGAATTATCTCGTTTTTTTTTTTTTTTTATAATTCCTTTTCTTTTTTTTATTTTTATTACTATCTACTATCTCCGAAGTTAATATCAATTAATACATTTATTAAAGGATCGCGGAAAATGTACAAATGGAAGCTTGTAAGAAGAACGAAGTGTTGCAAAAAAAGATCATACAAATCTGCACTTCGGTTTTGGAAAAATTAGGATCATCCGCGTTGTCGAATAATAAAGGAAATGGGTCTCAAAATAATAATCGTAGATCTTCGAGATATTTCGGGAAATTATCGAAACGATTATATAAAAAGGTATTATCATCGTTTCCATATATTCGTTTTAAAATGACACACTATCTGTATATCGCCGATAATGTATTACAAATAAACAGAACAAATTTTTTTTAGTTACGAGTTGCAATTTCAACTTCGAAAAAGCTAAAGCGTGAATTATCGAAAACACGAAAGGAATTGAAAAGCAAGTCGAATGATTATGAATCAGTAAACAAATGTTTTACAATTTTAAAACAAGAAATGGAAACTACCGAGACGAATTTGAATGATCTAATAAATGAGAATGCAACTCTTCGTAAAAAATTCGAGGATATGAAAGAATGGATGGAATTGAAGATTGGTAAGGAACAAAACGAAAGGATCAGTGTCACGCAAATGCGTGAATTACCGAAATACAGAGAACTAGCTAATTTAAAGAAAAAATCTGAAGAAGATTGCGCAACTATCAAACAACTTCATAACAAGTGAGTTTAAACGAGTGTCCTTAAAAATTTCACAAATTTTTTTTTCTCCTTTGTATTATATTCGTTATAAATATCATTAATAATTTAATAAGTTTGTATTATATTTAATAATAATAATATATACAAAATAATGCGTATATCATTACGATTGGAATGGAAAATTATTATGATTAAAAATAAAAAGATAAAAAATAAAAATTAATTGAAAGTAATATTTCCTAAACGTGATTATATTTTCTTAATATTATTATATATTTAATAAAATAAAAAAGAAAATATTAATTATACACAGATTATTACGATCGGAATCAGCAAACGCCAATAAAGGATTTTTACTGAACAGTTACAAAGGTCAAATATCGGACCTTGCCAAGGAAAAAGATCTATTTACGTCTAAGATCAAAGAATTGGAAAACGAATTGACTGCACTTAGAACCAGCAACGCACAACTCAAAGCCAAAGTATATAAATAATTTCTATTCGTGTGCACTATAACGTAAATAACTGCTATAACATAAATAAATGATTTCCACACACAGATTTCTTTAATAAACGAGGAGAAGTTAAACCTTGCTTGCAAAATGGAAAAATCTGAAACGGATTTAAAACAACAGGTAAGAAAAATAATTAACGCTATTCAGTGGAAAATATTTTCTTTCAAATTGTTTATAAAAATGTACATCTATATACCTATATATATATATATATATATATATATATATATATATATATTTCGTAAATTGAAGGAACAAAAGATTATTCGTTTATCGTTGACAGATCGAATCTCAGATAAATCGAAAGCACGAGGAATCGATGCAGGAGGAGATTAATGCTATTAAAATGAAATGCGAGGACGCGATCAAAATTTTGAAAGAAAAATTAATCACTTTCGAAAGTAAAAACATCGAATATTCAAAAGCTATTAAAGTGAAGTATCTCCTACGAATTAAACTTATTTAAGTTTCACCGATCATCGATAACTAGTCTTTGCATTAGGAATTTTTGAAAAAAATTCACGATCATTGCGACGAACGAAATAGTGAAAAGACGAATTTTTATGGGAGCGAAGAAAGCGAGAGAGAAGCACACGAGACAGCTTGTAATATTTTGAACATGACACCCGAAGAATTAACAAACTTTATGAATGGAAAACCTAACACGGTAACGAAACTTTTAAATGAACAAAAATTTATTTAAATTTATTTGATTAAACAATTTGTTTTCTTTACAAACACACACTCACGCGCACACACAGGTCAACAACACTTGGCTAACAGATTTGAACAAGATCACGTCGAAGAACAATTTCTCAGATGGTTTGGCTAAATTTCTATTCAAAACAACGCTCGACAAAATTTATACATCAGCTTGAAAAAAAAAAAAAAAAAAGAAAGAAAGAAAAGCTATTCAAAATAAAATAATCGTAAATAATCGTAAATAAATCAGATATACTAAACACTTTTGTCTCGATACGAATAAAGATGATGTCTCGTGCTTTCGTGTAGATAAAACAAAAAAGAAAAGAAAGATATTAAAAATGATATTTCTCGCTAAAATCACTGCGAGTTATTCAACCATTCCCAATACCCACTACCTACCAACAACCCATTAACCAATAAACCATTTTCCAATCCCAATTAGCGATACAAACCAACTATTCTTCCCTTTTGAAAGAAAAAGAGAGAGAGAGAGAGAGAGAGAGAGAGAGAGAGAGAGAGAGAGAGAGAGAGAGAGAGAGAGAGAGTGCGAACATGATATCGTAGAATCTTCATTGTCCAAATTAATTAACAAACTTATATTAATATAAAAAACAAACCAATTCAGTTGACAACAAGATTTGAAAAAGATTTCGAAATGAACGAAATTAATATTAAACGTATAATAAAATTATTTCATAGACAATTAAAACATATAAATAATAAACGTAAGAATAATGAAGATTCCACTGTACCAGCAAGTGGAAATTAATAACAAAATTAATTATAATAATAAAAAATTATTATAATAAACTCTTTTATAGATAATAAAATATATAAATAAGAAATGAAGATTTTTATGAAAATTAATAATAAATTAATAATAAATTCCACTGTACTAGCAAGTACACTTATTACTAAGATCTTTCGACCAAGGATGACATTATAAAAAAAGTCATATCGTTTTCGAATAAGAATAAAACACATTTCACGTGAAAAGAGAGAGAGAGAGAGAAAGAGAGAGAGAGAGAGAGAGAGAGAGAGAGAGAGAGAGAGAGAAGGAAAAAAAAGTCTCAATTGGTATTCTTTCCAGTAGGTTCGCTGGTTGCGACAGGATCAGGTGCATTTTGAAGTCTTTCGAAGCCTATTGTCTCTCCGAAAATCTTTCTCCCATGAATCCTCTCGTCGTCCTTGACGCTAACTTCGGTACCAATTTGCACGGGCCAGGGTAACTTGTTATTCCCGTCGTCCCTGTTTTGAATCTGATTGACCACGTTGCTCCTATCGTTACTGCCTTCATATCCAGAATCGCTCTCATTTAAGTTCTCCTTCATCGAACCCTTTCTACGCTCCTCGTCATCCCTATATCCAACGTAAGGACGATCGTAAAAGCTCGATCTCTTTGTGTAAGAATCATAACCATCGTAGAGATGTCGATAGCGATACCTGCTGGGATCTACGTTACCGGGAACACGTTCGAATGTACCACCACGTGTTACGGTTGTCCTGGTCAATCCACCATCGTATGCCGTTCGAGGATAATTTCTAAGATCAACAGGCTTCCTTACGATCTCCGGCAAAGTAGCGTAATAAATGATTCTCTTAGGTTTCGGTGCGGTCCTTGTTCTACCGTAAAGATCGATATCCTCGTCCCTGTAACGATCGTAATAATAAGAATGCTCGTTGTTCGGTACACGCATGTAATAATCCCTTTCCATTCTATAATTTCGTTCGGGATATGCTCGATAATATTCCGAATATGGCCGACGTAATGGTGGTACATCGTAATCCCTCTCTCTTATCATATTTCTATACCAAGGTAGATCAAGGTCGTCATACGTTTTAGAAAAAAACGTATCACGAGATTCACGATTGTCCGGATAACCACGACGGTAATGACTCGTTACGAAATCGGCTCTTGGACCGTGATAATTTCTTAAGCCGATCGATGACTCATCAGCGTCATCGTTCTGATCCCTAAGGGGCTGTTGTTCGAAATTCGATCGATGTCGAAACTCAACGGATAGTGGCTGTTTCGACCATGTTTCCGGTGAAGCCAATCGTGCCTCACGAAGCGTCAACGTACTACCGATTTTTTCCATGTTAGTATCGTTGTCCGTTTCACGACGTACGCGATGATTAATATCTTTCGATTTATCGATTTTCTTATCGCTTTTCAACGATTGTTCCCAAATGTCGATCGGGAATACTCTCATGGAAACTTTCGTTTTGAAAATTTTTTGCGGATACGTCGAACTCTCGTCCGTCTTTTCATCGATCGATAAATCCTTCTTGGTATTAACATTTATTCTCTTTGTCAGATCATTTTGGTACGGTGACATCTCTCTTGAATCACGTTCGATATTTTCTTGATCGGACAAAGAATTCGGTTCGACGTTCTCGATCTTATCGATTATTTGATTATTAGGAAGATTTCGTAAATCGTTCAAAGGTATCAAACGACCCACACCGCTAACAGTGCGTACTTCGAAAGCAGATGAATCCAATCGAGGCCAAGATGGATGTTCTAAGAAATAATCGGACTTTGAGTAAGGCGATATTCGCCATGCTTGGCCAACACCGATCGCCTCGATCGATACGAGATGTATGATTAAAAGGTTTATACATGATTGCAGGGCGCTCATCTTGATCTACCTAAAAATAAATAAGAGAAATGAGTCAACGAATAATATAGAAAATTAATTTTATATCGTATATTTCTCATTGATTATATATTATTCTTACGTAGACATCTCTTGGTAGAATTTACAAGATGAATGATAAATAGATCGAGAAAAAACAAGAAAGGAAAGAAAGATCAGATTAAACGGAGTATAAAACGTTAATTTTGGTAATAAATTTTATATAACAATAATAAGCTACGCGTCAGTTTCACTCTTTTGTTCAACCCGGAACGAACGTCACATTCTTTCCTCTGGTCATTTGCATGCCAATAAAAATAAAATATAACGTGCGTGCTCGAACTAATTACAATTCGTAACTAATTACAATGACCAATAACGATCTGTGCTAAGCTCTGTAAATCATCAAATCGTCTCGGTACGCTTTTTAACATATTTCATTATATATCAATTTCTTTATAAATGTTATTGCCGTATAATTAATATTTAATTAAAGATAAAAGAATGAAACAACGAATGATAAAAGAATTGTGTCGAAACAATTCGACGTAAAATTTGTCTATAAAATCTTAATCGAACATTGATCGATACGACGGTATCGAAAAATAAGAAAATACGAACGATAATGTTAGAAATAAAAAATAAATAAAGAAAGAAAAAAAAGTCGTCTGAAAATGGCGTATCGTACAGAACGAATTGAAATCGACAAACTACGTACACATTTAACGAGAGTTCCGTCCGGTCTCTCGACGCGCTCGGATGAGATCGTTCTCAGGGTCCGTAGAACCGCTACTGCCAAACAACTCGCTTCGACTCCTGATTCTCCATAACAAATATAATTTCCCACTCGTTTCCGCGGCATTATACACCGAGTTCCGGCCGGATCTACGATTCGCTCGATTGTTCGATTGTTCGTGCTACCCGTACGCATTTACGAATGACCACCATCGGACACTTGGTCCGATTTCTCAACCAAAAATCTCCCGAACTTAAGACCTTCGTATAAATGTCATGAACAAAACGACTGATTTACTTAGATTCCATTTTTTTTGTCTTTTTTTTTTTTTTTTTTTTTTTTTTTTTGAGATATCAAAAAAAAAGAGAAACGTTTCAGATTCGATCGCTATGTTTTTGCGAAAGGTGTTAAGGGAAAAAGAGAAAGAAAAAAGGAATGTTCATCCTTTTAAAAAAATATGAAACAATTCGTCCGAAGGATATTAAATGAATTATATTATTTAGATAAAATATTAGATTACGAAGAATCACGACAAACCGCAATAAACTCGATCAGATTTCTCAAAATATAATACAAGACAAATAGATTTTATTTAAATTCGTTCGTTCAAAATACTTTTAAAAAGATTTTCAAATTTGATCGTTAATTATAACTATATCTATCTTTATAAAGAGATTCTCAGGCAATATCGTCAATGAGAATTCTGATGAAAATTTAATTAAAATAAATACAAACTAATGTTTCATTTTTAATCATTTTTTTTTTTTTTTTTTAACGATTCGTTTCTAAAAATCGTCGGTGATTTTTGATAAATAATACATTTCAACAAATTTAAAATTCAATAGTAGCAGGTGCAACTATATAAGAGAAAAAAAAAGAAAAAATAATAATAAAAAAAGCTGCTTGCGTTTTTGTCAAAGGCAGGACGAAATGAATAGGGCAAAAGACATGGAGACATAGCGGAACAAATCTTCGTCGAGTTTGTACCAGTGTAACCACCGGCAACAAGGTTACGCCTGCAAAATTTACAGTTACGTCGGCCCACGAGACCGTTTCATTCCGCGTTTACTGTTCCTAATTATCGCGACGATAACAAGGAACATCAGTTGAAGCGCGAGAAATGTCGTGAAGTAATAAAAATGCACACGTTTATGCATCTCACGAGATTTAACGAGACATTAAATCTATTTCTATGTATTTAAGCGTATAAAAATTCAATAATAATTACGTTACTACTACATAAACCTACCGTTTAAAATGAAGTACCGTTGAAAATTAAAAAGAAAAATATATATAAAAAAAAAAATAAAAAAGAACAATTTCCATAAACGTAACGTAATTTTTTTTTTTTTTTATTTTAACTGCACTGTCAATATATATTTTATATATATGCGTTATATATATTTAATAATACATAAACTTTATGCGTTAACAATTTCTCAAGACCGTTTTGATTTTTTTTTTCTTTTTTTAGTTTACACATGTGAATTTAGAAATGTCTACAATAAAAAGAATTGCAAAAGAAAACAGAAAACTAAATCACTCGATTAAATTTATAATTTATTAAAAATATTCTGTATGAAAAAATGTAATATATATTAAATATATTACATATATCAAAATTATATATATATTAAATAAATCAATAACTATATATATATATATATATATTCAAATTCAACTTATACGTAATGAAATCACTTACCTTGCTCCGTTCTCCGTTACTTCGGTCGTATCACAATGTCGTTGACTGTTCGGAGTGACTACGATCACTACGTTCTCTATACGGTACGGCTTCCCGATTTACCCCCAACTTCGTATCTGCATACCGTTCGTTCAGTTGTCATGGCTGAAACTACCAAACCGTCCTCTCTACCCCCGCCACTCCTGCTTTTTTCCTCTCTAAACAAAGCCTTCAAACTCGAGCTTTGATATTCTTTATGGTATAAAAAGAAAAACAAATAAATCCCAATGGGATTCGTGCGTAAACTCACAATCGTGTTCTTAAAATATATCGAGTAAATATTCGAGAATTATGAAAAGAAATTTTTTGTTTTTTTTTTTTTCAAATAATATTTTCCAAATATATTTCATTTAATTATATTATATATATATATTTATTTATTTATTTATTTATTTTTAACAAATGGAATAAATATATAGTATACGTATTTACATGTTTCTATATATATATATATATAAATATATTTCTATTGATCTTATAAAAAAATATTGAATAATGATTTCTATAGACCTTACAACATAAAAAAATGTATTTATTATAAGATACTATTTCGTATTAATAAAAATTTCGCAAATCGATCAAAATTGAAATATAGCGCGAAAACAATCTCGATATTTTTATCGATTATACAAGTATCGACTGTTCGAGTTGGCTACTACTATCCATGCACTTCACAAGTTATGTTTTTATTACTAGATCGTCTTCAATCGTACCAACCAATGTTTCTAGGGAAAATGTTACTACGTGGATCGTTTCATTCAAATTTTCGCAATATAGACCTTAATATGTCTCACATTGTCTAAAATCGATCGTTCGTAGATTGTACAAACATTGTGGAAAAATCATTTTTAATAATCTGAAAAATCACTAAAAGTTTAATATAGATGTATCGATCGATTAATAAAATCTGTATAATATTACTAATAATTGTGAAGAAATAATATTTTTACGTGTTACTATACCATACAATTTAAAAATGACAGAAGAAGGAAAAAAAATTTCTTTTGGTTTTGCAAAAACTATTAAAAAACCTGTATTAAAAAATACACTTTCCCAGGAACAAAAGAAAGTCGATTATATTGAATGTCTTGATGACAAAGGTATTAAAGTAATTGGGTAAGTAATAATGATATATTAATAAAACTTAGAAAAAATTCTAAGTATCTCTAACCTCGTCATTAAACATTAAACAATAAACATTATGTATGAGAACGAGACGTTTAAAATTTGATTTTATTATAGAGAAGAGGAGAAGAAAGATGAACCTCTGGTCATTCCTTTGTTAGGCTCTGAAATGTGGCATGATAGAATTATTAATAAAATTGATGCTGATATTTTTGAGCCCAAACCAGTGCCAAATGAAGAACTGAAATTAAAAAATGATATTAAAAAAGAGCAGAGTAACGAAATAGCTAATGGAAATGCAACGCCGATTCATACAGATATTCCTCCTATGATTATTAAAATAGAGCCAGCTGATTCAACTACTACAGAAACGACATTGGAAGAGCAGGCAGCTAAAGAAATTATAGAAGATTTAAAATCTACAGGAAAAAAAGAAGATTCTAAAGTTTTAACATTACCTGTAACAGAAGAGGAAAAAGCTTTAAGAGGACAAGAAGAGGTAAGTTAAATTCTATCAATTAAATTTTATAATTTGTTTGTTGCTTATAAAAATCTTCTTAAACAATATTACTCTAACTTTTATAGTCTACTTTAGAAGATTATGAACGAATTCCAATAGATGCGTTTGGTCTTGCTATGTTACGTGGAATGGGATGGCAACCTGGACGAGGAATTGGGAAAAATGAAAAGTATAAATCTGTTCTGATATATAAATACTATATATAAATATTAATACTGTGTATCTGTTTAAAAATATTATTTTGTTATATCATATTTTATAGAGTAGTCGCAACTGTTATACCTGAATTACGTCCAAAAGGAATGGGCCTTGGAGCAGACAAAGTTACATTGCAAAAACAAACAACAAATTCTAAAGACAAACAAGAAGAAGAAATAAAAATTAAGAAAGGTACCTATGTGAAGATTGTAAGTGGCAAATACGTTAACTCTTACGGTCAAATAGAAGGATTAGACGACGATGCTGGAAGATTAATCGTAAAAATGGCTTTGGGAGGAAATATTATTTCTGTAAACGAATTTATAGTTCAACCAGTTACAAAAGACGAGTACATTAAGAAAGCTAAGGTTTTAAGTTAGTATATGAGTTTCATTTCCTATCTAGGGATCTTTAAAAGGTTCATGTACTTATGTATCTACGTTAAAAATGATTGATAATGTATTTTACAATAAGTTACTGTCAAAATACTTTTTAAGGATCTCTATGTTATTGCAATACCTTAATAGGCATTGAAAGTTTAGTGTTTAGTATTTTATGACACTGATTTCAGATGTAGCAAAGTACGAGGAATATAAGAACAAAGAAGCAACTGAATTAGAAAAATCTCCATCTTCTGAACCCAGCAAAAGTAATCAAAATAGCGAAAAGGAACAATATGAAAGAGACGAAAGAGGTAATACCGAAAAACACACTAAAAGAAAACAAAAAAAAGATGATCATAAAAAAAAATCAAAAAAGCACAAAAGACAGTCAACCGACAGTGATAGTAGTATTGAAAGAAAAAGCAGAAAAAGAAGAAGCTCTAGTAGTAGCAGTAGTAGCAGGCATAGGCCAAAAAAATCTAAGAAAACTAAAAAACATAAGAAACATGATAGTTCACCGGAACAATCAAGTAAAAAACGAAAGAAGAAGGATAAGGAACGTGAAAAAACAAAAGACAAATATAGCCATAATTGTGAAACTTTAGATAGAAGGAAACATAAACAAAAAAGATCACGATCTAAGTCGCCAAAGAGAAGATCCAGATCGAGATCCAGATCAGCTAGAAGATGATGTACATTTATTCAAATTGAATTAATATTCCTCATTTAACCGCAAGCTCTATTGTACTATTTCATTTATATATAATTTTTTCTCTTAATAAAACTTATTTTTACATAACCTTTGAACACATTATTCTCACAATAGTATATTCAATCGATTACCTTACTCGCTATGTACGTAACTTTTATGATAATACTGAAGTTGTATACGTGATTTGTATTTTTAATTACTTAGCTTACGTCATCGTGTACATTATTATCTTTCGAAGTATGTATGTTGGCGCTGCACACACGGCTAACCTACAAATAATATGCTGCATACGAGCATACTTAAACAGTACTTCAGGACTATGTCAAGTACGTAAAATAAACAAACGTATAATCCGATCGATCGGTATAAAAAATAATACTTTTCTAACCATAAAAATAATAGTAAATTAAAACTTAAATATTTTATTTTGTTCGCAGCATTCCGCTTAGCGTTAGTGCAACTTGCTGTGAGTGATGATAAAGTAAGGAACATAACACGAGCGATAGATTATATCGAACGTGCTAAGAAAAATCGAGCGGACATCGTCGTATTACCAGAATGTTTCAATTCTTCTTACGGAATATGTAAATGTTTTAAATTATATTTTTCACATTTTACTTACGATATACAGCAAACTTTATTTCGTAAACGTAGCATATCCATCTCACGCAATTTTTGTTTATTTGATGAAACATTTGTTACCATTTCAAGTTAAACGTAAATTATTAAAGTGACCTTCGGAAAGAAAAAAGACGATCAACATAATTTATATACGTGAAAACTTATAGGCTTCCGAAATTCAAATCAACCAATCAAACGCTTCGTATTAAAAATATTAGTTTACTTTGTATGCGTATTATATTTAAAAAATATTCGTTTTAAACGTACACGTAAATAGTAATATAAAGACGTAAATTTTTTTCAATATAAATTTATATACATTATATATGTTTATATACATTTATATGAATGTTTATATGCAAATACAGCTCATTTCGAAAAGAATGCAGAAGAAATTCCAGGAGGTCAAACCAGCATTGCATTGTCCGATGTGGCCAAAAAAAATAATATTTACGTGATTGGTGGTACAATTCCAGAAAGAGAGGATGATAAATTATATAATACATGTACAATTTGGGCACCAGACGGGAAAATGATAGGCAAATATAGAAAGGTAATAATTTATGATTTCTAAATCTCGATCCAAAAAATCTACTTTAAAATCTGATAAGATATATTTTTTTAGTTCTCTCAAGTGGGAATTCCCACTAAAAAAAAAAAAAAAAAAAAAAAAAAAAAAAATACAAAACATCGCATTTAAATTTTATCAAAGATAAAAACTTTACCTTTTTTACCATTCGATGGATAACGTAATCTTCTTTATCGACAGATGCATCTCTTCGATATCGACATCAAAGGAAAAATAACATTCCGCGAAAGTGATTCTTTGAGTCCAGGAAATTCTCTATTTACCTTCGAAATGATGGGATGCAAGATTGGCATTGGCATTTGCTATGATATTCGTTTCGAAGAAATGGCGAAACTCTATAGAAATCAGGGTTAGTAAAACTTCAAAACTCCAAATAAAATAATCTTTAGATTTTACAATTTACAAATTATCGAGTCGTCCATTTTATCGGATTATCTCAAATAATTTTATCAATTTGTTTTCTTTTTTTATTTTGTTTTATTTTAATAATTTTTTCTTTTTTTTTCTAATTTCTTTTTCTCTTTTTTTCCTTTTCGTTTCTCGTCAATAGGTTGTCAAATGTTAATATATCCAGCTGCATTCAATATGACCACCGGTCCACTGCATTGGTCGCTTCTGCAGCGTTCCAGAGCAAATGACAATCAATTATACGTCGCCTGCGTATCGCCAGCTCGTGGTTCTCCTCCTGGTTATATAGCATGGGGACATACACAGCTAACTAATCCTTGGGGGGAAATTCTTCATGAATTAGATTCCGCGGAGGACATGATCGTCTGTGATATAGGTAACAGAGAACCTACTTATCATTGAAGGAACGCACAAAGTTCCACTTGCATACCATTACGAATTCCTTCGTTCTCTCATCTACATTCCTAATTATATAGAATCTTTAATTATTTCAAATCCATTATCTCATAGATCTCAAAACCGTGGACGAGGTAAGAGCTCAAATTCCAATTTTTTATCAACGACGTACGGATTTATACGACACCGTTTGGGTGAAGTAACAATATTTTCGAATAAATAATATTATTTTCCTTGTATAAAAATTGCTAACACTGTTGGGAATGAACAAAGATTAATATACCTATACATATAATGTAAGTATTTTATAAAAGATTATGGATAAATATAAATTCAGATTTTCTAATGAAGTTGATATAAAATGGCATAAATCCTAATTCCTTTATCGTGTAAACTGTAAAATAAAAGCGGGTTTACGTTAATGCGATGAGATATTTTCGGGTGAAATCGAACACATTCAATAGTTATAGTTCCTCAAACAAGTTTAATATCATTTCAATAATTTATTGAAATCTCTTTAATGTGGATTTAGAATGATTATTCATACATAAAAGGCCCCTTGATGATTAAACGACATAATTACAATGGAAAGTAATTACGTATTATCATAGCAAGATCATCATCATCATCATCATCATTATTATTATTATTATTATTATTATTATTATTATTATTATTATTATTATTATTATTATTATTATTATTATTTTCAAGATATTTCCTAAATATGTATTTACATTGAAATAGATTAATACTTCTTTTCTTTTTTCTTTTTCCATATCAGTAAACGTTTTAGGCTTTAAACTGGTAAGCTTAGAGAAATTGGTCGATTAATATTGAATACAATGGCTTCTCGTTTGTTAGAGAAAACAAAATATCAGAACATTATTCTTTTTTATCGCAAAAAGCACACCGTCGTCAATTTCGTCAATACATTCTCTTATCCGCTAATAAAGTCATACATATACACGTTTCCTCTTATATGTACTTCTTAAGAGCACTATAAACAATAACAATAATCGCGCAATAAATCCTTCTCAATAAACGAACTATCATTATTTCTTTTATCGATTTTAATCGTAAGAATAATATCGATAAAATACATAACGTACAACAAATCTCTCGATTATAATTATTAATTAATAATTAATAATCAATTTCACAGAGATAAAACAGATAATGGATGTATCTAAAGAGATTTCTTTACCCTCATCGAATCTCAATCGACGACATATACATTTATTTACAATTAAAATCAATTACTGATCGCGCTTCTGCGTTACAATTCACTTTAGATAAATAAATTATCAAATAATAATATGAGTATATGCGTATACCAATACGATAAAATAAGGATATGAATAGGAATGGAAGAGGGGCTAATAATAACAAATGATCTTTCTTTTACAAATCGATTTTACGGACGAATTTTCTTCGCTATTGTCGCAAAACAGTACATACATATATACATACATACATATATATATATATATATACATACATATATATAGGTATATATATAACTCGGAAGTAACGTGGTCACATCGTTTCGAAGAGATTTTTCGTTGATATCGCGAAATATCGTGCATTTCTTTTTTTTTATAATTTTTTTTTTAAATTTATTTTTTATTTCTTTTTTTTTTTATTTTTCTTTTTTTTTCCCTGAAAAAATTGGTCACGTGGGACGACGTCGTTATGTCCAAATATCGCACGTATCGTCGTAACGGCACGCAATTTATTTCACAAGAAGAATAAAGTGGAGAAGTTGAAGAAGTTGAAGAAGAAGAAGAAGAAGAAGAAGAAGAAGAAGAAGATGAAAAACGATATTAATATATATATATATATACATACAAAGATGATTTTTTTTATATTGTCCATACACGCACGCGCGATTTAATTAAGCTCGGAGAGAATAATTTCGATTGCGTCGATATAACAAACGATATTATATAAATACCCTGTAGCGATAAACGGAGCACCACAATGAGAAAAAAGCAATTCCATCGATCGCAATTTATATTCAGTGGCCGTTTTACGTCCCTTCTCGAGACCACATAGTGGCACAGGCAACACTTCCGAAGGATAATTAGGCCATTAAATGTAGCCGTTAAATAATAAACATACGCGTTATATCGTGTATCTGTCGTACCTTCGATTATTATCTGTTTCAACACTTCGCAGTAATGACGCTTGAATTATCAGACTCTCCTTATTTGAAATTTATAATTTAATTCGCTTTTTGATTTATATATATACACACACACATATATATATATGTGTGTGTATAAATATATATAATTTAATATTTGAAAATTATCTCTTTTTCTCTCTTTCAAAAAAACAAAAAGAGAAAAAACATTAGCCTTTAATAAATATTATTTGAACAAATTAACACAAAAAATTAAAACAATTGAATAAAATGAAGATAACGATCCTTTGTTATTTTTTTCTTTTTAATTTGTAATTAAATTTATAGAAACTATTATTACTGCAAAGTTAAATAAAATAAAGTATCGTGATATTTCCAGATAGATAATATGAAAAAAATAACTGAATTTTTCAGATCGATCCAATCGAATAAAATCATATTCGATACTCAAATCTCAAGCACATCCTTTCGAACACATGTTAAAATTTCATCGTTCATGTTATCGTCAAATTTCAACAAAACTTTATCCTCTCTTTCATGCATACATTCTCTCTCTCTCTCTCTCTCTCTCTCTCTTTCTCTCTCTCTCTCTCTCTCTCTCTTTGCCTCTTTTTGTTGAAAACAATCATCGAGATCTGTCGTTTGAATAAAGTTGTATTAAGTTTGTATTAAGTTGACGGATCCAATTTCTCATATCATGGAACTCGTGAAATTTTTTTTTGGTTCGACAAGACACTCGATAAAATTGGTTTCCTTCGTTTTCTTGGTTTCCTTCACATCGTACTTTTGATTGCTCAACATATTACAACATACAATTTTTGATTTTCTCGTAGGAATCTGATTCTATAGACGAAAAAATTCTGATCGCACGAAGATGGTTAAATAAATGGCACTGGAGACGTACTTGTTCACGTAGACATAAAAATCAATCGAATTTTCTTAAAAAGCGTGAGTGGAATCGTAAAAATGCTTTGATCGTGTTCAATCGCGTGTGACGGAACATATGTACGAGACATAGAAAATTGATGCATTTGTGATCGTTTGACACAAAAATTCAATAGAAGTTCTAAAATTCACGATGACCTAGAAAATTAATATCAATTTTTTTTTTTATTGTTTCCTTAGAATTAATTCGATTAGTTTGAGACCGTAAAAGATCAAATTTGATTAGATTTTATAAGGAATATTACAATTTTATATAACCCGCACATATAAATTACATCACACGTTAATTCGTTGATTCTTGCAAAAGTACAAGCATGCACAACATTCAAGAGATTATATTATATTAGTATTACATATAAAAACAATTTTTTTTTAAGTGTTGTCTAATTAATTACTACGTTTAATAAGAGGAAAGATCGGTCAAGAATAAAGATCGATATACGTATGTATATTGATTACTCGATGATTAAACGGTTTGGAAAAAGTATCTATGTCATTAAGTAATAGAGATAAATTGGAGGAAAAAAAATTAGTTTCGTAATATCTTAGAAATTTACTTGGTCCTGAACGCTATTCAACTTATACTGGGTACATATTAATTTGAACACGATCTCATCGTTAACTCACATATCACGTTATGCGTTGGTTCGTCCAATTAAAAACTTTTCCTTTCTTAAATCTTATCCCTTTCGAGAAAATGATCGTAGATGATCGTAAATTCGTCACAAAACTCACATCCTTCGTACATTTCACATATACGTACACACACAAACACGCACACATTTGCAAAAGAAATTGTACGAGAAACGAGATCGTTTAATATAACGATGCACATTTCACATAGTCCATTTTCAAAATATTTCATTATTTTCATAATTGAAAAACTAAAAGATGAAAGTGTTACAAAGATTTCAGCGTGTTGAAATAAAGAAGGAATATAAAGCTTTCTTGACAATACCACGATCCGTAGATGAGTATTAAAATATAACGCACATCCCTTATAATTTCATTCATTAATTAAAGCTCTGTTTCGCTTATAAATCTTTATCGATATCCCTTAAAATCCTTTCCGATCTCGAATATATTCATTCAACGAAATAACGAAAAGTACTCAATTTATTACCCTACAAGTCTCTAGGCAATTCCGCAGGATGAATTTAATTGGATGTCAAAGGATCTCTATCGAAGCGTATTTCGTAAAGTCGGAACGAAGGGAAGAAAAATCCTATTAAACGTGAATCGAGAATGTAATTAAAGAAGGATATATTTTTTTATGACACTTTTAAACTCATCCTATACACTTGTTAACTTTCTCATCGACTTTCGTTCTTCCTCTAACATTACACTCGTTACTTTCAATCCTTTATTTTTCAAATTTGCAAAACGACCTTTACAATATATATGTGTGTATACATGTATATACGTACGTACATATATAACTATGACAGACAGATCGATTCTTGAAAAAAAAAAAGAAAAAAAAAGAAATTTCAAAGAATGGACTTAACTAACAGTTGAATTTTATTACAATTTATATATATATATATATATATATATATATATATATATATACACACACAGACACATATATATATGTACATGACGTCTTCATCTGTCATTTATACATAAATATATCAAACTTTTATACGAACGGAAATATATACGAGTATCTCACATATACGTATCTTTCTTGAAACTTCTTTCCGTCTTTGGATAAGAAAATACTATCTCTATCTGTATTCGGGTCACTATGAAAGTTTTTTAACTTTCGACGAGCACCCTTCGTGACTTCATGCCGCTCCCTCGCTCAAAATACATCTGTATCTACAATTACTACTACTACTATTGCTACCACTGCTACTACTACTATTATACTAACTACTAACTCTACTACTGCTTTTACTACTGTTAACACTCCTTCGAGTTTCGAAGTCATTATGGTCATTAAGATGGCGGCAAAAGTATTATAAGAAACTAAATACGTCTCTCTCACATTCGTTTCATCTTTAACTACTTTAACGTACTTACATCCTTTTCCTGAAGAGATGATATGTTTTACGTGAAGTATGCAGCTGTTAGTGTCGTTGTGTTATGTGTTCGAAGGACATAACGTATTACGTTTGTTGAATATATTTGAAATGGATAGGGAGTTGGCCGGGTTGTAAAAGCTCGTAACAATTTTTAATAAACATTAACGTATTCAAATTGTATTGACGCGTTAAGAAAAGAAAGAAAAAAGAAAAGAAAAAAAATTGCGAAGCGTGATATTATGCAATAATCGCGATCAATTTTTTCCTTTATAGTCTCATGAAAAATAATCGAAAGCTTTCTAAGTAATCTGATAAAGACAGGTGCTCGAAAAAAATGCAAGAAAAGAAAAAAAGAAAAAAGGGTCCTTCAGGATCGATCGATTTATAGCCGGCGGTCTCAGCAAACTACTTCTCTTTCTGTTTCTCGATAATATATTTTTTTTCTCTATCTCCATTGTATCTTTACTTCAATGACACTTGAATGACGATTAAATTTCGTCTATCTAAAATCTAGATTATTATTTAATATATCGAAAAAAGAGACGATAGGTATCAGGAGGTATTTACGTATAAGAAAATTCTAAGTTATATATATGTATATATCCTATGTATATATGTAATGTGTGTGTGTGTATGTGTGTATGTATGTATGTATGTATATATGTATGTATGTATGTATGTGTGCATCCGGGGACATCACTTTGCATCTAATCACAGATCGGTTCTAACTAATGCATCGTATACAAACGATCAGACGGCTTTAGAGATGATCTTCTATTTTGGTTTTCTTTCTTTTTTCTTTTTTAATTATTCACAAATCACATCCCTTTATTTATTGCAATGTCGTCTCTGACTAAACACAAAAATCCCACGCGAATAACCCGGCTAATTAATTAAAATCATTAATAAATTTATCGCACGATCTTTTATTCGTTTTTTCCTCCGTATGTGTATCTTCCTTCTCGTCGAAGATGAGAAAAATATTTGGAAAATTATCTCTCTGATACTTCCATTCTTTACCTTTGCGATCTAACTTCTTTTTTTTTCCTTTTTTTCTTTCATTCTTTTTAATTCGTTGATCGAAAAATCGCCGTACGATTCGAAGATTGGATTCGCGTCGTGAAAAATAGCGACCCGGTGATAACCGCATGATCGCATATCACGATCGTTGATTAAATGTCTCGCTATTTGCTGTATTCTTTTCGACGTAATGGAAACCGATTAGATCAGATATAATCGCGTTTAATAGATAACAACAAGAGCAAGAACAAGAACAACGGAAGGCCATTGGTCTCGGAACTAGGGCAGGAAGAGAAGGGCGACGAGAGAAATCGTCAACCAGAATACTCCTTGATCATGTATTCTGGATGATCCGTCGACTATTATCAAATCCGGACCGCTCCAATCCAGTGTGTCGTCCACATCGTCCAAACACTCGAACTCGCAACACCGCTCACCAACACGGAATTTCTTGCATCTCTGAGAAAGGAAAATTAATTTTGGGACGATAGTAATCCTCGAATAACAAATTATTATTATTAATTATTTACTCATCAAAAATATCACTAATGTTATATATCTATTTTTTCATTCCTTTTAATATTATATTTTAATGTTACATTGACATATATAGATAAATATGTTGTTTATTCTTAAGGAATAATTATAAAAATAAACGAAAAATAGACGAGATATGATTTCATCTCATTGAGAATAATTTTAAACAATATCCCCAAAAATTCTTGTATATACGGAATGGGTCATATTTTCTCTCGTATCTACAGCCGTCGTTAGCAATGTCTATATATACATGTATTATATATATATATATATATATATATATATACACATATGTGTGTATATACTTACACGTATATAACTCATAACTAACGTCTACAGGATACTTGGCCAAGAGCCTATACTTCACTTTCAGTGCCATTTATGTTCTGACATTTTACCGTCGGATTGTCAGGACTTTACCTTAAAATTAATTTTATCCAGGGACGGTATGTTATACTTACCTACGCAAAACGTGAATCACGCAACGTGATTGATCTTTTTCGTTTAACAATTTTTTATTATTTGATATAACAATTTTTTTCTATTGACCTCGTTAAATTTTTAAATCAAAAAATAATCTTGAGACCAAAAATATTCCAAAGACCTATTAAAAACGTTAGAAGTTTCTAATAAAACAAGTTCTCTTAATAAAGTCATTTTACAATGAATTCAATTGGTAAAAGTCTATTAAATTGATACTTGTAATTTATAGAAACTATATAATAGAGAGTGAACATAAATATATATATATATATATATATATATATATATATATATATATATATATATATATATATATATCATTGTCCACGTTATCTCAAAAAGGAGTTGTGCCTGCTAACAATCGCATCCTTCCTAAAGTTACGGTCCTGCGATTCATCCGCAGTGATTCGAAGCTTTCGTTTCGCTTGGCTTCCAACGACTAGTTTTGCAAAGACGAAGTCGATCCCTTTAAGTCATATGACCTTCATTTACTCATCCTTGTCTTTCTTCGTGGCAAAGTCGACTAGTTTCCTTTAGTTCTCGAACAATAGTAAATAATTGGCTTCATCTTCGTATTGCTTTGACTCGTGAAATCCATCCACGTAAAGTATTTTTCTTTTTTTCTTTTATTTCTTTCTTATTTTTTTTTTTTTCCTTTTTCTTTTCATTTTCTTAAATTCTTTTTTACGACACATTAGAAAATTGCATTAACAAATCAGAAAAGAAATAAAAGTGACTCCTTTCGTTATCTTTTTATTTTTACGAAAATAAGTTCTGTATTAAATCGAATAATTCTTTCATCTTCAGAGTGTTCCGTCGTCATTCCGGAACATAGAAATGAAAACGTATCAAATGAACTCCCGTAATATTATATAACGAAATAAAATAAACAGAGAGCGTACATTGTATACGAAAATTGTAACGTACAGAGTTTATTCCTCGTTATTATTATTATTATTATATTATTCTTATTATTATTGTTGTTGTTGTTGTTGTTGTTGTTGTTGTTGTTGTCGTTATTAATGTTGTTATTTTAGCACAAAGCATTAAAATATTTCTACGGAATTTACATGTTACTTTCTTTTATTTACCTTTATACTACAACATTAAACGAATTATTTTCATATATTCGTTATCATTTTATTTTGAAAACGGATCTAAAAGTTTTCATGAAATATAATAAATTTGAAAACATGCTTTTAGAAAGTTCACTAATCAGAGAAAAGATTAAATATATCAGACAAAACAAAAGAAAATGATAGAAAATTACAGAACAAAAAGAGAATCAAATAGTTATAAAGTCGACAAATTTTCTAACAAATAAATTTAATATTTTTTGATTATGCCAATTTGAAAATACTGTACTTTTTTTTATCAGATTTAATGCTTTTAATATATAAAATTAGTTGAGAGATATGAAAGAAATAGAAGAGGGAATACAAACGAAAAAATTCGTCTATCTGCGAATTCGTAAAAACTAAATAATTAAAGTACAATCCTCTCTCTCTCTCCCTCTCTCTCTCTCTCTCTCTCTCTCCCTTTTTTCCTTCTATTTTTTTTGTTCAAATTTTAACGAGGACCTCTCGTATTATCGTTATTCACGGTATATCACTTTTATTGAATTCCGTTCCAGTAAGGGTGATAATATCAATTAAACGACAATACGAAAGAAAGATGATAAACGATATTAGAATGTCTTTGAAGGTCGAAGAAAAAACTATTTTCTTTCCTTTTCTTTTTTCTTTCTTTTCATCGACTGTTAAATGGATTTACATTGGATGAGAACATCTTATTATACGAGGACTCGAAGATGTCACATCAAGAGAAAATTCAATAAAGCGATTACCAATCGTCTTAAACTCCTCCTCGGGAACGACATTAGCACAAATCATAAATAATCTTATTTTCTATTTAAAAAGAGGAACTTGCTATGATTATAACGATTATTACATCGATGAAATAAGTTTATAGAATGATTGTAGAGATTTTAAATCCTACAAAATTAAACGAGAGAGAGAGAGAGAGAGAGAGAGAGAGAGAGAGAGAGAGAGAGAGAGAGAAAATATGCATTAAATACACGAAATTAAGAAATAAATTGTATTTGTAATATCGACATCTTAGTTGTTGTATCTTAATTATACGAACGATGAAAAAAGTCACGGACGTTCGTGATAAAGTTAAATGTTAGGCTTCACCGAACTGATTAGATTGATCATATTATACCTACTTTCTGTTCGCGTCGAGTAATCCTATCGTAAGAATATTATTCTACGGATTACGTAGCCATACCGTAACGCGTTTCATGTAAACAACGTACATATGTACGTAATCCACTTTTGAACGATTTTAAAAGAAACCTCATGTACATAGGTATACCTTCTTTGACATTAACGGGAACGTTTAAAAAAGAATCTTTGATCGACGAATCTTTATTATTTCGCAATTTATATATTATAATTATTTTAGCGATATTTTATCTATAATGAAAGTACCTATCAACGAATTTATATCAATAAATATATATGATATAAATTTGTAATACAAATTTATATAAGTAAATATATATAATTATGTTCTAAATGGATCATGAAATTTTTCTAACTTCAACAAAATTAAAGATTCGAAAGAATAAAAACGAATGAGATAGAAAAAAACAAATAGAAATAAAAAAAAAAAAAAAAAGAATTATATCAACCAATGTCATCGTCGAGACATTAAAATCGTTGTCTCGTCGATTAACCTAGTCCAAAAATAGGTGGCTCATTCTGTAAAATTCATTGTTGCTCTAAATTTATCCTGTAGGATAATGAAAAGCTTTCGTGAGGACGCAACTCGAATTAAATTTTATTCGTTAACGAGCTAACAAGCAATTTATGTATGAGCTCTGACATTCCGAGGCCGATATCACACGGAACAAAAAACGTGTAACGTAAAATCTCTTTTTTTCCTTTTTCTGTTCTTTTTTTTCTGCAAATAGTTGCACACATTTATTTCTATTCGTATGTCACGCAATACGTATATATTCTATTATTTATGTATGTATGTATATGTCGTGATGACTTTTAATTAAATATATTACTAAAATATTCATTACCATGTTCGTTGTATTGAAATATAAAATTTTTTATAAATTTAATGAATTTTAATAATCGTATTTTTCCAATTTTTTATATACGTATCGTTCATCATGTACAATATATATATATATATATATATATATATATATATATATACACCTATACATACGTAAATATACTAACATAACGAACCTCATGTTGTCGAGTTTTGCATTTTCTCAACTGGAAGCGCGACACTCCTTGTACCAAGATATATATTTATATACATATATACCTACGTGCTTGCGAGCGATTAAAAACGCAAAAAAAAAGTACCGAGAACGAGCGAGATAGATAGATAGAGAGAGAGAGAGAGAGAGAGAGAGAAAAGAAAAGGAAAAAACGCCTGCGAAACGTTCTGTCCCTGAACTTAATTTCCAACAAACGATGTGGCATTTCGCGGTGTGCAGAACTTTTCCGCTCGAATGTGACGCGTTAATAAGAGTTACAATTTTACCTCCTAAACTGACTTTCTTAACGATAGGGACCATTTCCTCTTATTTAAATGATTTACTACGTACAACGAAGCGTCGTTCAATCGAATAGAGAAATGCAAAGAAAAAAGGAAAAGAAAAATACAGGAAAAAAATAAATAAAAAAAATTACAGAAACGCAAAACGAAAGGTAAGTAGAGTAAACGGTTTAACGATTTTGCATAGTAGGTACTCGATACTGACCTCGGCAAGAGTGGGTATTTTCTTTTTTTTTTCCTTTTTTACCTTTCTTTTTATCGTAGAAAATCATGCCAGGTTGCGATCGAAGAGGGAAAAATGAGCAAGGGCCACACGCGCGTTTTATGATAAAACTCGCATCGTTATTGCTGACTATACTCTGCTTCAAATGAAATATATCGAACGTGACCGAAAGGACGGCTCGTCGAGTTCGTCGGTCTGTTTTTAATATTCTATTTTATTATCAATATTCATAAGGCTGTATACATACATACATATGTATGTACGTACGTACGTACGTATGTACACAAACACACAACACACACCATGTTGCTCTAATTCGAACGCTATTCCGTATTACTCCGGAAGGTGTATGGAGAAACGATCGAACGTTTAGAATCCTAAGGTTATTAAGTATTCTAAGAGAAATAAATTTGTCATGAGAAGATTAAGACTGAAATATTAATTCCATTTAAAATTCATTTTATATTCCGTTTTAATTCATCCTTACTATTTTCGTCCTTTCTTTTTTTTTTTTTTTAATTATAAAATTACAGATACGTAATTATTCTTATTTTTATTATTATTATTATTATTATTATTATTATTTTACTTTTCTCTTTTATAATTTGACTCGCAGATAATAATCTCTTAAATTTATTAAAAATAAACCGTAGATAAAAATAAGAAAATAGCACGTAGATATTACATGAAATAGAAATCCATTAAAAATAATAAGTAACTGTTATGATGTGTACATTTTTAATTACCTGCGTACATATTCTGTTATTATCTCGTAATAACGCATTAGACAAACAGATATAAGAGAATAAAGGAAATTTTACTCTTCTGTTGATATTGAGCTGAATAATAAAATGTGTATATGTATATATATATAACATAGTATGTGTATATATATATGCATATATATATATATAAAGCATAGTATATACGTGTGTAGCTGAGCGATTACGATAATTGATTTATCAGATAAAAAATATTCTCGCAAATATAAGAATCCTTTTGTTTTATACGAGCTTCGCATGGATATAAATCGATTTATTTGAAAGCCCTGCGTTAGAACCATTTGGTACACCGGAATCATTTTATCGTTCGTGAATTTTCTTCCGTTTAGAAAATCATTTTGCTTTTATCTCCATTCTTTCCCTCTTTTCTTGTTTTCTTTTTTTCCCCTCGAAAAATCCTAAAAACTTATTAATTAAGCTTTGCGATTACCATTCATCGATCGTGTCTTTTATAAGACTTTATTAAAAAAAAGAAAAAAGAAAGTCAAACGTTCAATTTATGCGCATAATCAATTAGTAGTTCGAGAAAATAAACTATTATCTATAAATTATCTATATACTTGGCCATTTATAGAACTCATACACTTTATATCACAGTATAAGAATTATATATCTCTGAGATAAAAACCGATGATAACTGTCAAGAAAGAAACTGTTCTAATGAATTCCGTTCTAATAATATTAAGAAAACTACGATTACTTACATATGGAGGTGTACAGTATATAGCTTGGCACCACATCGGCTCCGAATGATAACAAACGCACAAACTACAAACCGCAGGTCCTGGCACATAGAGCAGTCCGTGTCTAACTGTTCCACCTTGAAAATCCGTACAGTTCTCCTCGAGCGCACCTATAATCAAATATTTCTTCGTCGTATCATAATAACAAAAGGATCAACTAGCTTTAACACGAGACGCCCGTCAAATAACATTGAGAGTTCCGAGAAATTAATTTATCCCAATACTCATATATCCCTTACAGATAGGCCAAATACATTTAATGTTTACATCGTAATATTTTGTACATCGTTGCCATTCACTTACTTGTCCGCGATGGAAGAAGAAGGAACGTAAAGAGATAAAAGATCCAACCAAGGAGAATGTTGGCTCGTAATTTCGAAGGTATCCTCATTTTCATCGTCGTTTCTCTTTTTCTTTTTCTTTTTCCTTTTTCTTCTTCTTCCTCCTCTTTTTCTTCTTTTTCTTCTTCTTCTTCTTCTTCTTCTGTTTATTCTTTTACAGGAAAAGATATCCAAGTCTTGAACGAGGTATATCGAAGTTTAACAATCAGCAAAACCACGATCTTCTATTTCAGCGACCTCCGTGAGCGTACTACTGGAGGAAGGAACATATTGCCTAGACAAAGAATCAGGATACATTCGTCATCGTTAGTACTCGATAGATTTTCGCGTGGGTATTTCATAATACATATGAATATACGGATATCCAGAGCTTAGTTTCTTACAATCGAGCAGGCCATAGTTATTCGACGTCATTCGAGCTTTAACGCTTGCTGATTGCTCGGAATTCCTTTTCATGAGGCAACACGTGGCAAACGAGTAGAAATTCGCGGGATAAGATAATGACCAAGACCGTTGCGTTTCGAACGAATAAAGGTCACGGAATTATTCAGTGTTCCTTCGTCGAAAATATCGTTGAATTTTTATTATTTAAGTTAATCGATAGACCTCCGCATCGAGAAACAATAATGAAACAAGTATTATTCTAATGGGATAATAATATTGACCGTAACCGATCACTTTTAGCATTTATAATACTTTCGTATTTTCGTATTCATTCTAAACGATGATTTGAAATTTCTTTTCTTTTTTATTTCTTTTTTTCTTTTGGTTACGAACTAATATAATTACGCAATAAAATCGATGATATTCGAATTAGTCGAACGAATAATCGTAAATTTGATTGTATGTCTTCCGATGCAGTGAATTCGAAATCTACGTAACGCAAAGGATACCTATATAAATTTAATCGTGTGTTAAGTGCTTCTTCTTTGTTCTCTTTACATCGTTAGCTCACTTTACAGTTCGCTGACTGAACTGCCAATCTTCTGTATAATACGAATTATAAAAAAAGAAAGGAAAAAAGAAAAGAAAAATGAAAAAAAAAATAAGTGTAAAAGCATCCCTTTCCGCTACTTAGGCGCAAGTTTACTAATTAAAAACGAAGTTTGACTTTTATCACGAAAGAGATACCTTCTTCGGGACTATATTTGAAGGTGTACCTTACGAAAGCAACAAGAGTTGATAAATAATTCTCATCTTAACAGCGACTCTTCGAAGCTGCTTGTAGCATCTCGCGAACGAAGTAACGAGCTTTCGAGAGTAAAAATAATATTACTGTGAAGCTATTTCTCTCTGTTTTATTTTCCTCTTTTATTTTTTTTTTCTTTTTGGTCGTCTTTAACACGCGTCGAACCCTACTCGTCATTCAATTTCGAGAACATTCGAGATATTTTTTGATATTGATTTTTTTTATTTTTTATTTATTTACTTTTTATTTCTTTTTTATTCGTTTTTCTTTTTTATTTTTTATTTCCTCCCGTAATCGAGAAAACTTTCCAACTTTTCCGCTCGGTAAAAAGATGTAACTATCGATAGAAGTTTCGAAGTTAGCCTACTGTGACAAACAACGTAACCATAATGACATTTTCGTAGCGTCGCATAATATAAAGCGGGTAAACGTAATCCATATTATATAAATATGATATGGATCATTAATAATCAAAACTAAACAAAAGAGAGAGAGAGAGAGAGAGAGAGAGAGAGAGAAAATTCACATAATGAGAAATATAAATATTTAAATGAAAATTTTATTTCAAAACTGAAAACTGAGTTCTGTGATATTAAATAAATATAGAAATTTTCCTCTTCTGACTTTTTTATCGCAGTAATTTTTCATTACACGGAACGGAATATTACATTGTAAAAGTACGTTAAAATAGCGAACAAAGGTCACGAAGTCTCTAGCTTTTCTTCGATCGATCGCTACGCAAGACTGTCAATTTCTGTGAAATTTGCGAGAAGTACATAATATATAGATACATACATACATACAGACATACATATATATATATAGATATGTGTGTATATGTACAAGGAATGTATAGCGAATGCCGATCTCAACGATAAATTTTCTAAAGGAATCTCGATATAGATAGTCGAAAGATCCATCGTTTATGGATCACCCAATATATAAACTCTTGTCATATATGTATATATGTACATATATATATATACCTACATGAAGCTTTCAAAGATTTGACAGCTATAGGAAACCACATGGGAAACTAAAGTAATAATTTTTTTTTTCTTCTCTTTCAGTTAACATTAGCACAAGTGAAATGAAAAAATTTCCATTTCGCTTTACATATTAAAGGGATAAAACTTTTTTGTCACAGACATTTGAATATATGCATTATGTTTATTCGTAAATAAATTTGTATAGTATTTAGCATTACATTAAGCGACATGAAAATGTCAGCCAAATAAAAGAAAATTAAAAGATATTAAAAAATATTTGAAAAAGAAATAGAACTAGCATTAGCATTTATTTATTTATTTATCTGTTATAATAATATCTGTTGAAAGTGAATTTTAATATTTATCGATCTC
This sequence comes from Vespula pensylvanica, assembly GCF_014466175.1. Lineage (NCBI taxonomy): Eukaryota > Metazoa > Arthropoda > Insecta > Hymenoptera > Vespidae > Vespula > Vespula pensylvanica. Next base: position 2,272,081 of record NC_057690.1, on the reverse strand, counting down.
CGTTGAACTTTGAAGAAGGTCGAAATTCTCTGGAACGATTGAATTTGATTTATCTTGAAACTCACGCTAAAGAATACGCAATATGCTATAAGTTTGTATACGCACACAGACATACATTGAGTAGGTGTATGATCACGTCTACGTCACGATTATTTGAACGCAGTGAAACGGATAAGAAAATGTGTTTACTCTTGAGACTGCATATATCGTTTTCTCCCCTGATTTCGAGGGTGTTTTGTATTTCTTGTAAAATCGACTATGCGTGGGTATATGAGAGGGTGTAGATGTGTGTGTAGACGTGTGTGTATATGTATATGAAACCCGTTATGTCCACTTTTCTTTTCATTCTACTACCGTTTAAGCCATCAGAAAACACTTCATCTCGTTGCTCCAAGTTTTCTATTCATTTACTGCTTTCTTCTCTCTCCTTTCTTCTCTATTCTCTCTCTCTCTCTCTCTCTCTCTCTCTCTCTCTCTCTCTCTTTCTCTCTCTCTTTCTCTCTCATTCACAAACTTTTTCATTTCATGGGAGAGAGAATACGCAATCAACGCGTTCATGTAGCGACAGCCGTGAATGACAGCCGCGAGGCTCGAAATCAAGTTCAATGTGTTCCGCAAACGAAATTTCAATCTCTAACAAACTTTAATGCGACAAGTTACTCTAACACGTCGTCTTACTAACATCGCATCATTTTGAATTCGATCGATCTTAATCCTTTTTATGGACGATTTAAAAATATATTCATAACGATTTTAAAAAATATTCATATACTTTTTTAGTGAGAATAACGTTTTTTTATTTCCCTTTTTTTTTATAATTTTTTTATTTCGTTTTTATTTCACTTGCTTGTTATTATTTTATTTATTATATTTTTCTAGAGCGAACAAATTGCTATATTCGTTATATGTGACCTGTTTTTTATGCATAGATCGCACATATAAATTCGCATATATAAATTTGAAGAAATATACAAAGATAATTTATTTAAAAATATTATTGTCAATTTTGATAATATTTTAATGAAATACTATTAGAAATATTGTGACGAAGGAACAGTTACGAAACTTTGTTAACTCTTTTGTTCTTGTAAGTTATAGTTTTCATAATTTCAGAATACTTTATTGACTCTAAGAAAAAAAATATGTGTGTGTGTATGTATATACAAATATACTTTTTGAAAATCTAGTGATCATTTTCAGGATACTATCATCGTTGTCAATAAATCAAAATCATTAGAAACGTTGAACGACCTAAATTTGGTAACAGAGACTCCTTTCACATGGTGTACAAAGAAACACGATTATTTACTGTGTTACGAGGAAAAATGGGAATGAAAGTATAGCGTGTACCGATAAGAAAAATAAGGGTGATAGGCGAGAAACACGGGCTAGTACACGCGAACTCTAATAACACAATGTAGAATGTAGATTATTTCGATGGATAACGAGTTTTGAAATGCTTATAGAATGCAACGTTTACGTCTAAATAAGCAACGAAACGATCATAGGATTCATGTTACGAAAGAAAAAAGAAAAGATTCATTACGAAAATAAATCTTTCCGCTTAAAGATGATAAAATTAATTTACAAAAATTCCTTGAATAATAATTATTGAAATTACTTTTAAAAAATTGAATTATTCGGTACTTTGAAATTACTGATATATATGGAATCAAATATATATAATACATTGATTTTTGTCATGCTATCAAATACTTACATAGAATATAAAAGATATTTTTATTACACTAGATAAACTCAGAAAAGAGAGAAAGAGAGAGAGAGAGGGGGGGGGAGAGATACTCATTTAAATTACTTTATGTAAATATCACCGATATTACCAATGATATCAAAAATTTTCTAAACGAAAGTCAATAATCTTAAATAAGCACTCGTGAAAAGTTTTATATATTTTTATCATTTATGTCAACGTTTTTTTACCTGGAAAAAAACATCGATGATAAACAGAACAAACTATTTCGGAGAGAGCGATAAGCATGTAAAAATAGAAAAGAAATAAATAAAAAATAATTTTTGGACAGATCAGTAAATAATTCGAGAAATTATAAATGATACGATTCGATAAATGGATTTAACACATGTGTATTATACTAAAAGGAGATTAAAGAGAGATTAGTAGTTGATGGTATTCGAAGGCGGAGGATTAAAACGTCAACGTATCAAATCCTATTCGAGATGCGTGGATGGACACGTAATATAAAATGAAGGGGAAAAGTTCGATGTGCTTATACTATTAATTTCATAGCATCAATGAAAATGTCAACAAAGGCTTACCCAGGTACAAACGTCACCGTGCTTTCTGCATCCCTCGTGCGTCAGTCCATGCCCATGTGCCCCGATTTTCAAGAATACTTTTATAGTAGAAAACACAAAATAAATAAACAGTATGACAAAAAGAAGAATAAGTGAGAAAGTAAAAAAAAAAGAAATATATATATATATATATATAAAACTTGAAAACTTTTTCTTCTTAACAAGGAAATCTTTTTTTATTTTAATTTCGTCGCGCGCGTTTCGAATATAAGTCAAAGAAGGTAAAATTATTTTCGTTCGAAAATTCTAAATAATATCTATATTTATGTACGTACGTACGTATTTATATAGTATGTATATATGTACGTATGTATTTATATGCGTATGCGTTTTCGCTAAGGGTTGATATGTCGTTCTGCATGCATGCGCGCGCGTGTCCTCGGTGGAAGCGTCCGACCGACTGACTGAACTCTGTCGCAGTGAGAGCGCGGGGACTACCGCGGGTACCTGGGTCGATCGAACACGTTCTACACCCCTCCTCGGCGCCAACGTCAAAGCCACCCCCTAGGTGAAGCGCAACGCACCTACCATCACTACCACTACTACATTACTACCACTATCACTACCACTACTACTACTATCACCACCAACGGCAAGGTAGAACGAGGATGAAACGAAAAAGGCGCAGCTCCTGCAAACCAGAAACTATATTCTCTGTGATATTTTCTCTTTCAAGGTCACCAATATTCCGATCAATTTTTTTTCTTTCGTAAAACTTTTACCGTAGCTTCTTTATTTTACGAAAGTATATGTTCTTTGAAGAACAAAATGTTAAGAGTAACAAGTGAAATGAAAGAGAGACATTAACAAAGTTATTCAACTTCTTGGAAAAATTATGAGAAAAATTTATTCATTTATTTTTTGTTTCCTTCTTTCTCTTTTTCCTTTTTTTTCTTTTCTTTTCTTTTCTTTTCTTTTCTTTTCTCTTTTAAGCGTATTTAGAGTAATGAGTGAGTAATAATAAAATTGAAATTATTCGGAAGTATAAGACGAAAATATAAATCAAAAAAAAAACAAATTGAATCAACTTCAATTCAAATTGATAAATGGTGAACGAATATTCCTTAATATGTATTATAAAAAATAGTTTTTTTATACATATGTATATATAATTTTTTGGATCTTAACAATTATATATGTCTCTTTGATATTTTCAACTTACATAAATAGTAATTTCTCGAGCATTTTGTACTGTACTTTAAATTCAAATATAGAAAAGCAAAAATTTCTTATTTATTCAGGAGGCTTAAATTCGCTAAACTGTTTGATACTTTTCAAAAACGTTAATATCCTTTTGGAGGATTTTTAATGTCTCTCCTGAAATATTTAGCAAAGTTTAGAGGATTTCATTTAAAAGTATATGGAACCTAGCCAATTTTACTAAGAGAGATATTCTCATGGATTCGAAATTCCTGCGGTTGATTCGTCGTGAAAAAAAAAAAAGGATTCAAACCTTCTTCGTGACAAAAGTGACATGATCGTTGAAACAGTTATTTATGTGAATCACGTAAATTTTACACATATAAACATTTTTGTCCTCACAGTTTATCAAAAGAAATCGTACATACAATGCATCTATACGAAATCAATAAATTATAACTTATGATAAATGAATCTTAATTATAATAAAAACTTATCAATGAATCATAACTCGTGATAATAATTATCTTAAATAATATCCTCAATGTATAATAATAATCTCGTAAAAGATACATGTATAAAATCTAGTATAAAACCAATTATTATTCTTACACATTTTAAATAATCTTAACGTTTCTTATCTTATAATTGTAATCTTAAACTAAGCATTACTTTATTACGTAACAAGAAGTACGAACGAAATGAAATAATAAAATGAAACAAATAAGGAAAAAAGAAAACTTAAAAGAATTTAACTTAAAAAGATCGTCGTCCTTGGTGTTGTCTGAAAATCATCTATTCTTATAATACATACACACAGACAAAATTGTTGTAAGAAAAAACTGGACAGCTCAAGGAGAACTTAAAGTCTGATGACATTGTAAAAACACATAGAGAGAGAGAGAAAGAGAGAGAGAAGAAAGAAAGAAAGAACAAAACGGAGAATAGTATCTCGAGGCTGTAGTTAAATTACTAGTACAGACAAAGAAAGAAAAGGAACAATACTAAAAGTTGTTTTGCGTTATGGAAGGAGAAAAAGGAAGAGTAGTTGTAAAAGTGGGAGAGAAAGAAGGATTGAAAGTTTGATACAAAGAAGGAAGGAAAAAGCGTCTAAGCATAAGGGATTCGAAAATGCGAGTCATTGTCGAGGGCACTTTGTGAAAAAATAAAAAAGAGCGAGAATTAAAGCGGCTGAATAAACGGATAACGTGATAAAGTACTTACAAGCTTAAACCTTCCCTTCTTCTTTTCTTGCTCCTAAAGAATCATTTTACTTCGACAAAAATTCCTTCGGGAGCGAATTAGAGAAAAAGAGAAAGATGGAGTTGTAGAATGAGTTGAAAAAAAAAAAAGATGTTCCTCGAAGAGACAGGCAAGATAAAGCTAACGAGATCCTTATCACGAGTCTGGCATATCCAACGAGGATAAACATTCATACATCTTTCATGACATCGATATAGGATTTAATACTTCGTAGGATTAGGAAAAATCTCTATGAACACGCATACGAGGTATACTTTCTTATTCTTTTTTTTAGCTTACAAGATTTAATGGGAGTGACGTAAAATCTTATCTCTTTATTTCTTTCTTCTTTTCTTTTTTTCTTTCTTTCTTTCTTTCTTTCTTTCTTTCTCTTTTTTCTCCCTTTCTTTTCATCTGTAAAAATATCAAAAATTTCGAAATTAGATTGTCTCTTTATAATAGATCGATTTCGATCGTAACTACTTGAAATAAATGTTATAGAAAGAGATTCTATTTTTTTAACTAGAATGTGTGGGTGTATTTGTACGTATGTGTAAACGAGATTATATAATTAAACGTATGTATTATTTTCATAACAATAGTCATTGAAATAAAATTATTAATTAAAAATTATAAAAGAAAAGCAAGGATAAATATTATTTCGATATAATTGTTTTCAACGAACGAAATAATAATAATTTCATTTAATTTCGTTTGGTCTCGAGTGTTGTCCAGCAATGTGTTGAAATTCGGATACCTGTGGTATAACAATTTCCAATATATTCTGCTTTCTACGTAAAATTTAAATCAGCACCATATGGCATCCATAAATCGTGCATGGTGAATTCAATGGATATATATACATATGTACACACACACACATATGTATGTCATTTGTGTTCCACTATGCAATGATGATCTCCCATGATTACATTACGTATCGACGGAAAGTGCCTCTCGAATAATTGACGCAGGAAACCAAATTAAAGCGTTCCGAAGTAATACCGACTTATTCGTCTATTGAATGTCTCCTCGTAGAGATTTAAATGGATTAAAGAACGATGGTCGGTTGCTGTATTGCACAAGTATCTTATCACATATGTGTGTGTGTGTGTGTGTGTGTGTGTGTCCATAAAAAGAAAAAGGAAAAAGAGAGGAAGAGAAAAAATAGAAAAAAAATACTTTTAAAGTAACATAACAGAGATAGTCGATAACATAAAATAAGATTACGATAAAAAAAAAATATAATATTTATATATATATATATATAAATTATTATTATAAAATTATAATTATAAAAAGAATCCAAGTAAACTGTATAGTTATAATTATAGACATATATTGCAAACTTTTATATAGAAAGACTTTATACATTTTCTTTTTCAATTCATAAAAATAAAAAATATATAGAATTGAGTCTAGCATTACTTATAAATTGATTCTTTACAATTTAATTACTATTACGATCTTTTAAAAATGACGGACAATGTTCGTGTCTCTTCTTTATACATAATATAGGTATATAGAGAAAGATATATATTCTCCTCTTCATTTTACATTACAAGAAGAGTTCATTTTTCAATGCTCTTTAACGTACCGTCGCAAGGTGATCGATGTTTCCTCCTTGAAACAACCTCATCATTTATTTCCTTGTATTCTTATAGAAACGCTCGAACGAGTCTATGCACACCTTCGTTTATTATAAAAATATATTGCTAACGTAACAGATTTTAATATGTTTTTCATGACATATTAATGTGAGAGACATTTCATCTTGTATCGTCATTAGAATTACATACATTCGTGCATTCATACATATATACATAAATACATACATGCATGCATCCATATATACATACATACATATATACATACATACACATATACATATCCCTATGTTTTTATGAAAATATCCTTCGAATATATTTAAAAAGTCATGCTTTTCCCAAATAGCATAATTAATTTATTTCGCAACAACTTTATTTTACATATTTCTTTGTATATATTGAAAAAAGAAAAGTAGAAAAATAAAATATGCTCGTATTTTTTATTCTATAATATTTTTCTTAGATTACGTTCTTTTTTCTTGTTCTTTTTTTTTCTTTGCTTTTTTTTTTTTTTTGCTTTGTCTTCATAAGCAGTGTAATCATACATGCACATGTAACTGATCCAGTTCCGTGGAATAATAAATATGATATGCTCTATCTCTCTCTCTCTCTCTCTCTCTCTCTCTCTCTCTCTCTCTCTCTCTGTCTCTTCACCCTTTCCCCCTTCCTCTTTACCCCACTCTATCTTTATGTGTATATATATATATCTCACACTTACTTTCACCTCATTCTACACCCCTTCGTAGCAAAGCACCGCATCGACATCGTCATAGCAACGAATCGAACCTGTCCTTTTTCAAACAACTCAACCAAGCACGAGACGCCAGCAAAATCTGTTAATCTTTACTTCTTCCTCTCTCTATCTTTCTTTTTCTCTTTCTTTCGTGCTTTAATTAACACATTTTTTGTATTTTTCTATTCAGTACACAAAGTGCCCCACGCAAAAAACGAGCGTCGCGACGATGAGTGACATGCTGTCATTGAACGCAGCCGCAAGTCGCGTAACACAGCTGACAAGGGAAAAGGTAATTTCTGATGTAAAGCTGCACACATTTCGACCGGTTTTTATTTTTTCTTTTGTAATTGTCTTTTCTTTTTTTTTTTTTTCTTTTGTAATTTTCTTTTCTTTTTTTTTTTTCTTCTTCTTTTTATTTTTCTTTTCTTTCAATCAATATTTGTATGTACACTCATTGGAAGTAATTCATTACGAAAAAGAAAAGAAAGAAAAAGAAATTATTTTATTAGATTGACAACAACGATACTAGAATTTTCTATATTTTATACGTAGTTAAACAATAATAATTTTCCCATGATTTATTAATCAATTTGATAACAACGTTATTGATTATAGGGTGGTATTATCTATCAATTATATTATTTAAATAAACATTACTTAATTTTATTGTAAATACGATACTATAATATATATTATATTATAATACTGTATATAATACTATACGCTCTCTAGTTCCTTTTATAATATAATATAAAATATACTATATAACTATATTAGTAATATATATTGTAATTATATAATACTATTATAGTATTCTATTAGATTGACAGATATAAATAATATCGAATTTAAATATGAAATATTAAAAAATCAGTATTGAATAATATTTGATAATAATATTCGATTTATTGCGTTTATTACAAAACTCAGTCCTGAAACGTCGATGTAATTTCTTTATTGTTAAAATTGTTCTTCTCAATGACGGATGTCGACTACACGGTCGCTTTAAAATCGGCTAACGACTGTACAATGAACCTCGACCAATGAATGGACATGACCACGTGTTTTCATTTAACTCAAATCAAGTTAAATCGATGCGACGTCGCGTTTACTCATTGAAGATTCCAATTGTATTCTTAAAAAAGAAAATAAATCGTTCGTACTATTATTTGAAATAATGAAAGGATATGGGATACTTAACGATTATACTTATTTTCTATCAAGTTGCCCCAGACTTATTTGTCATTTTTATCATAATTTCAAAGTTTTACACTCTATTTTTTTATTTTAATTTTGAATAAAAAAATTGTATCTTAACAAAAGTGTATCTTCCATTTTAATATACATATAGTATAATATGATAAAAATATAAAATATTTGAAAAGCAATTAAATTTGATATATCGTCAAGTAAATCGAAACATACGATGATATATTATATCTTTGTCATTTAAATGAAATAATATTATGGCCCGTGTGCATTTTTATACAGTGACCATATTAACTGCACTGTTTACTCTATCTTTGTTTGAACACGTGAACGAGAAAAAGGGGAAAGATTGAAGATTTAATTTAACGAATCTATTAATTCTTAATTAGGAGGAGAAACGTGCTCAAGAGCGCCGTAGAAATCTTCTACATCTCGTTGCTGCATTTTTGGGAGAGCAAGGGTGAACGGCTTTATTTAAATCCTTCACAAACAGTATAATATATACACAGTATAATATAATATATACACAGTATAATAATATATGCACTGTATATAAAATGTGTTTTTTCTTTCTTTTTTTTTTTTTTATTTACGTCCAAGATTAAAAGAAGAGAAAAAAGAAAAAATAATTAAGTTAAACAATGTCCACTATCCTTCAGATATACTAATTCAGTCGATACGCTCATCAAAGAAGCCCAATTGTCTCGTGATATCCAAATTTGCGACAACGTCGATCTGGAGATCATTTTATTGGAATATTCGGATTATCATTATGCGAGGTTCAATAAGTATCCGAAATTATGTAAAAAAATCGAATCGACTGGCAAAATCAATCATGTTCATAACACGTAAAATAACATTTGTCTTTTCATACGGAGAAGGATAATAGGAGAAAAAAATTCGGATATGTTCGACGGAACTCTTTTTCTAGGGTAAATAAAAGGGACAGAGGTGGTGGAAAGAGTCATTTCAAAGCCGACGATGAAAATGGAACATCAAAGAATAAAGTTCCATCGTCGAAGCCAACGACGAATGGAGTTGCCATCGAAGAATCAAATTTCGGCATCACCGTAATGTCCATTTTTCCATCGGAAAACGCTCCTTCAAAAGCGATTGGTTATGACTTTATTTCCGATAATGAAAGAACATTAAAGCCTATCGGAGATCTATATCCGTCTGGCTCGGAATGGAGAGAAATCGCAGAAGTTATTTCAAGAGTGTGTAATTAAAAACATCGTCCCAATTAAATACTTCATTGTATAGTATGTCCTATTTTTATTAAAACAAAAATTATTTTTTGAAATATACAGGAGATTGTACTGAGAGATTTGAACGTCCATTGGAACGATATCAAGGGTTTAACAAAATGCAAAATGTTATTAAAAGAAGCAACCGTTTATGCGATCAAATATCCTGCATTGTTCAATGAAAAACTTGGTCCTTGGAAGGGTATATTGTTGTACGGTCCACCGGGAACAGGTATATGATGATGAAAAATAAATAAATAAATAAATAAAAATGAAAAGATTGAAAAGATTAAATGATAACGAGGATCGATCGTTTACAGGCAAAACTATGCTTGCCAAAGCAGTTGCCACTGAATGTCGAGCTACCTTCTTTAATATTACGTCGAGCTCTTTAATTAGTAAATGGAGAGGTGATTCAGAAAAGTACGTTAGAGTAAGTATACGATTGGAAGTATTATATACGTAGGTATTTACCATACGTATATTATACGTTTTATGTGTGTATATATATATATATATAAAAGATGAATGAATTTAGGTCCTTACCGACCTCGCTAGATTTTATGCTCCAACAATAATATTTATCGATGAAATCGATTGGACGACCACAAATACTGATAATGATTGTTCTTCAATGAATTCTGAACCTGCCAGACGATTTAGGGCAGAACTTCTTGCCAGATTAGATGGATTACTGTCTACAGAGAATGTGAATGTTACTCTTTTAGCTGCTACGAATGTACCATGGTATGCGTTAAAAAAGAATAATATAGAAAAAAAAAGATATGAGCAAATGATTATGAAAGTGAACTAAATCATACATTTTTCTATAAAAATTTTATAAAAATTATTTTCTTATAATGACAAATAGAAAAAATATCTACAAGTATCTCTCTATTCTTGAAAAATAATTCTCTTTTGTATCATTGTAAAGAGTAGTACGCGAAACGAAATATATGTTTTAATATCTCAGATAGTTTAGATCACTTTTATAACCACCGGTTCATATATGTTATATTATTCTCATATTTGCGATATGTAACTGTAGGAATCTAGATGCTGCTTTGTTAAGACGATTGGAGAAACGTATTTTTGTCGATCTGCCAAATTACGAAAGTCGCTTAGAAATTTTACGAATGTATGTTGAAAGCGATCTACATGTGACTGAGGAGTTCAAATCGCTTTTAAGAGATACAGAGGGTTATTCATGCGCTGACCTAAAATTACTCTGTAAAGAAGCATGGATGAATCAATTGCGACCCATTTTTAAATCTCTTGAACACAAGAAGATTGCACCGGATGAAGTACAAAGTAATGGTGTAATAGTTAACATTGCACATCTCGTAGATGCAATGACGTTTGTAAAACCCATTGTAAAATATATGAAACCACGATATATACAATGGAATAAAAACTTCGGTTCTTCTACCTGCGAAATTTAGCACACGCGATTAGGTAAATCAATATATTTATAGCGATTATCGTTGAATATTAAATAAATAAATTCTTCTCTTGTGAGAAACTACATTTTTTTTTTTTTTTGTTATCATTAATAGTAATACAATGCATATTAAATATGAAAAGGAGATATATCTCGTAGGTGATAAAATTAATTGTTTTTCTTATGAAATCAACAATTCTTTCTTTTCAGATGATTGTCCCTCGCGTGTTTCAGACCATGATAGTATCCTGTAGAGACAATATTTTTATGCTTAATTTTATAAGACTTCTTAGAATATAGTACAATTCACAAATCACAAAAATGTACGTTTAAAAATAATAGTATGATATACTTAATACCCGTATGAAATCCACTAATGTACCATGACATTAACATACTTGAGAGAGCATCAGCATCATTTTCTGGAAGCCTAAACATAATAATAAGTCATAAAATGCATGTACATTCTAATCTCATATACTCGTACTTACTTAGCCATTAATTGAGGTGGTAAAGGAGGGGCAGGAGGCATCATATTTAAGAAAGAATTAAACGAAGGACCCGAATTGATATAACTTTTAGACGTTCTTGCTTCAGAATCAAATTCCATTTTTTCATCACTTGTGCCATTAACTTTCTTAGCACTAGAATCAGAACAATCTGTCTCGCTCTGATCCATACTTTCTTCATTACATCTTTCTGCTAACGCATCCTTTTGCTGGGCAATTTGACTTTGTAATCCTTCTGATTCTAAAAGACTACTCAATTCTACCTTTTCTGTATTGCCATAACCTAAAATTACAAGGACAGTAATAAAAATATAAAGTGGAATATCATCTATATAAAAAGTATCACAGAAATAATTACATTATCATAATGAATCTATCTATACTAATTACCTACAAATTTTACAATACATGTCCCACAATTTTCATAAATCTTTGTTATAATAGCTTCATAAACTTCACCATCTTCTGAATACACAGCACGACATGGAGACCCAATGCACCATTTCTATAAAAAGAATAATCATTTAATTCTAACATAATATTTATCACTTAACAGCCATTACAACCTTTTTCTGTTTACGAGATTGTTTCTGTTGTTGTGATTTTGATTTAGAAACAGAATTTGGAACATCAATACCAATTCGTTTAGCAACTTCTTCTTTAGCCAGATTTATAGCTTTATCATATGCTTTTATCAATGCCGTATCATCCCAAACTAAATCAATATCCGTATCATCATCTTTCTATAAAATTTGAAAATTATACAAATATACTGATAGTAATAAAAAATTAAAATAATCATAAAGAGATAATTATACGAAATACTAATAACACAAGCTATATATAAACAAAGCCATGATTATTTATACCGAAAAGACCTAATTATGAATAAATTTTATAAAATGATAGTTGCATACATTTCCATTTCCTCTCACAAATAATACATTGCTGTCATCTGCCATTTTCACAAATATTTATTTTGTAAAATAAATCCTTTGTAGATATTTAAAAAAGAACTTTACTTTTATTATATTTATATGGAATGCATGTCTGTAAACAAATGTAAGAATACTTAGTTCACATGCCATACATAAGAATCATAAAACACTATGATTTGGAATAGATGAAAGGAACAAGACCATAACCAACGCGCAGAATTTTTGCGCAGTCCAACTTCGCGCGAATTTATAATCTGTTCGCGCACGATATTAAGCTCATATTTCAGTCAGAAAATTGGCCTAAAATGAATGAATTGATAAATATTTAACCAAGACGTCATTTCTTAAAAAGTTAGCAAACAATTTTAAGTCATAAAAGAAAAAGAAACATTTCTAACAAAACTTTTAATATGCGCATGCGTAATGATATTAAAGTTCGTATCAGTCAATTCATTCAACTCGTGCCCATCTGTATTGAGTTTGAATTGCTGATACAAGCAGTGCCAAAAGCAATGCTGCCATTTCTACTAGTCATTAAAAATGAATTTCCCTTTCGTAAATATATTGTCAGCTTGTAATTTAACCATATTATTGTATATACACTTGTACGAATACGTGTTTCTCTGAATCAGTAATATACAGAAAAAAATGGCAACCGGTTAAATCGTGTTTACGATGCTGAGATTTTTGCAATTGCTCTCGTATATTCTATCTACTCTAGCTTGAATCAATGATTTCTCAAGGATATACCTCCAAAGGGTTCTTTAGTTGAAGAAACTTACTCAATGTTTAGTGGGTTTTGGCTTTGAGATACAAATATTTGATTGTATTAGACCGTGGCGTAAGTGACAATCAAAATTAAAGCCACTGTCAAACACACCTCATTTTCATAGCATGAATTCAATTACATGTATTGTGTGTAGCTGTTATGTCTCAATCTTGAGATATGTTAATGCCTATGAAAATTTTACTGAGCAAAATCAAAATTTTATTAAAGCTTGTTATCCGTCCAAAAATTTCCTTTATTAGATACTGTACATATCCAGTTTAAGTAATTTTTATGTTATGTGTATATGCACATTTCACAACTGACGAATAACTAGTTTGACTTTAATCTACTTACTATACATGTACAGAATTTAAAAAAGGTTTTATAGAAAGAAAGAAAAAAGATAACCTATTCTTTTAGAATAAACAATTTGCACAATCTATTTTGCATTAACATTAATCTGTGAACCATGCCCGGAGAACCATCCGTAACAAGCGCTAACAAAGCAAGCGGAAAAGCGAAAAGAATCTCAATACCTCGTGTACAAAGCAGCACAGATACAGAATTGCAGTCACAACAGAGTCAAAGTGGCTCTACACCATTACAGCCTGTAGCACTGCACTATGTAAGCTTTCGATCAGATATCGAGGAAAGTCCTATACCACCCACATTGCGTTGTCGATTATTTGACCTATTTCAACAAATTGAGAAAGAATTTGAGATGCTCTGCACAGAAAATCTTGGATGTAAGGTTCCATGGCATCTTAGATTTAATCTTATCTGTTGGGTTGCGCTGGAATTATTATAAATAATTAATATATTTCACAGAAATATCAGGAGTATATCAATATTGTAATGTGTATCGCACTGCACAGTTTTGGTGTTCGCATTATGGGGAATCTTACTATTGAAGGCATGGATGTAAAACAGTATTTATATAAATTTGTATTAGAAAAATATTGGAAACAAAGCTATTAAGCAGTTAGTAGGTTGTAGTTTTCTGTGCACAATTTGTATTGTAATTAGTTTGTTCAGTAGAAGTAAATATATAATTGTTAAGTTTTAATGAACTAAGTATATATATATACTCAGTGCAATCCAATAGAAAGTACTGTTTGATTTGTAAGAAATGTTTAAACATTAAAACTTTTAAAACAGTACAGGAGAAAATAGATATATTGAATGATCGACTGGAAAGGGAATGCTATGGATCTGGAGAACGCAGCCTACCTCCAGGAGACATTCCAGACTACCCAGATACAAAAACACTTTCAAAACAAAAATGTAAAAAATTTATTTATCATACTTATCCGTATCGAACTAAAGTAATATAACTGCTATTTAATATCCCTAATTAATATTCAATTAAATCATTGCAGCTATGGTTGGCTCATCTGCCCAGAAAATAAAGACTTCACACAAACTCAAAGCTCAAACTAGTAAAATTGTATCAAGTTTTAAAAATCCAACTATGTCCTGTACTATGCAAAGAGAATATGTTGGTCATAGAGATGGTGTATGGGAAGTTTCAGTAGGTAGATTGGGTCAACCGATTATAGCAACTGCATCTGCAGATCATACAGCACGAGTTTGGGCATCAGATTCTGGACGCTGTTTACTACAATATATAGGTCATAACGGTTCTGTAAATTCTGTTAGATTTCATCCAACTAGGGATCTTGCCTTGACGGCAAGCGGAGATGGTTCTGCTCATGTATGGCAGGCAGCAGTTGATTGGGATTTACCTAAGAGAGTACCATCTATGGAAGAACTTCCAACGATGGGTTCAGAAAGAACAGCTGCAAGCAGCATTATTAGTAACAATGAGGAACAAGAAGAACCTCCTACTTTACGAACTCCAATACGAGAACTTTTAGGTCATACAGGTGTTATTATGGCAGCAGACTGGCTACCTGGTGCTGAACAAATAGTTACAGCATCATGGGATAGAACTGCAAACTTGTACGATGCAGAAACTGGAGAAATAATTCATACTCTGTGTGGACATGATCAAGAATTATCACATGTATCCACTCATTATATGCAAAGATTATGCGTCACATCAAGTCGAGATAGTACGTTTCGTCTGTGGGATTTTAGAGAACCTATACATTCTGTATCTGTTTTTCAAGGTCACACAGAGTAAGTGCAAAATTAAATTTTTCATAACATTACTTATCTATATCTAGTAACTTATCAACGTGTTTCGAATATAGAACAGTAACTTCAGCAGTTTTTACACGAGAAGATAAAATTGTCTCAGGGTCTGATGATAGAAGTGTCAAAGTATGGGAATTACGTAATATAAGAAGTCCTTTAGCAACAATTCGTGGTGATAGTGCTGCTAACAGATTAGCTGTTTCAAGTACAGGAGTTGTAGCTATACCACATGACAATAGACAAATACGTCTTTTTGATTTAACTGGACAACGTTTGGCAAGATTGCCTAGGACTAGTAGACAGGTAAATATTAAAATTATTTTGAACAAATGTGATGTACCTATAAAAAATAGCTATAAAAAATTCAATAACAATATTCAATAATTATATATCATGTCCGTTTATATTTTTAAATATTGCAAAATTATACAACATAGAAAATTACAAATTATTTTAAAAACAAATCTATCATAAAATATAATAATATACTATTAAAATTACTATTTTAGGGACATCGCAGAATGGTCTGTTCTGTAGCATGGGCAGAAGATAGTAGTAGTATTTGTAATTTATTTTCCTGTGGATTTGATAGATTAGTAGTAGGATGGAGTATTCTTCCTGTCAAGGATGCCTGAGCATCAAAATCCGTTATTAGATCGATCCTTACATTAGAATAATGTTGGACACAAAGGCAATGTAGAAACAAAATTAGAAATGTAATTGCAAACCAAAAATCCAGTGATCAATCCAATCAAAGATCCAGTTTTCCCAGTCTTACAGACAACTGTAATGAATAATTACATTAAGCAGAAGAATACTGGTACATAATGTATAATATCAGCTATAATTTAAAATGAATCAATAAATGATGGACCTATTGATAAATTTATATATAGATTAAATGTGAAAACTTTCTGGTCATTACAGTGCAATGTAACAGGTTATCTATCATTTTTTATAAACATATATATTTACCTGAATATGCTGTCATAAGGCATAAAACTGTATAGCCCTGAACAAATATGTAATGTAGATCTAATTCTATTGGTTCCCATATGATAGCTAATAATCCTAACAACTTTGAACATCCTCCCACGATAAGTGCTCTAGTTAAATCTTTGGCATTATACTTGTGTGGCTTTTTTCTGCTAAGCAACCAACGTAATTCAGTTACAATAATTACAGTAGCAATAAATACTGTCAATGTAATGGCAGTTTGTAATAGCAGAATATAAAAGTTACAGTCTCCTTGAAATACATCTCTATTGCCTACATCTATATTGGTTTTTTGACTATTAAAAGATTCACAAAAAGACCAAGCTCTGAAGGCTTCAGCCAACCATAACATTACCATCAACTTCCAATATGATTTAAAATTACTGTTATATAAAAGATGCTGATAGGCTTGTTTCTCTAATAAAATAAGATCAACAAATACAATAACAGGATCATATTCGATGTATTTGTCAGCTAATAATCCGCATTTGATCTGCAATAAAAAATAGAATAAAAAAATTGTGTAAAAAAAAAATGAATATACAAACTTACACATTTCAAAACTTTAAGCACGCTTGGACAATATCGTCTATAAAGTTCCTCTGTTTCAGTTCCACAATTTATACAGATATACATGAGATAAAATCTGCAAATACATAAAAATATTTAGATAAACAAAAACAGATTTTTTTCAATTGCATTTACTTTTATGTAATTCAAAGATGAGATAATTGGAACATCAACTTCACATAATTGTTCTACTTCCTTTTTTTTTGATGATTTTATATTTCCTATATCATTCTGTTTTAAAAATAGAAATAAATTAACTATGTATACAAAATATTTACATAAACATAAATATACAACGAAAATTAAATATAATTAAGACAAGGAATTTAAAAATGAAATCTAAAAACCTTTGAACCAAGAAAATGATGACTGAACAAAGTCAACCATACAGTAATGCACATTTTTATATACAGGATGAGTTATTTAACAGAATAAAAAGTTACAAAATTATTATATTATTCTCATTACGACGTTTTTAATACCCGATAATGTGTTTAACCTGTGCATGATTATAAGAATATATACGTAATTTCCATAGATAATCAATGATTCATAAAATACCGTTTTCTGACATACATACATCAAGGTCAGAGAAAGTTCTTCCGTGTTTTTACTTACTATATTTATTACAAACAATTAATTGTTTTAAGTACACCGATTGATTCATATTAATGAAATATTCGAAATTATGAAATTATCGTACATGCTTTGTTATAGTTCAATCCTCTTATCTTATAAAGATATCTCTTGCGTAAGATCTTTTACGATAAATCTCGCGATAAAATGATATTTATGAAATATAATAAATATTTAATATAATTGATTGTAAAAAATAAATAACTTATATGTGGAGATAAATAAAGTTGTTGTTTATGTAATAACACGAAAATGAAATAAAAATTTCAAATAATTTAATAACGGAAAATACACGTTAATCTATCCATTACCGTTCCACAGAAGAAAAATACTGCAGGTCGTTTTTTTTTCGAATTTTATAATTATATTCGAATAATCTAAATATAAATGAATTGTGTATAATCTATGAATCCTTTTTGTTTCATTTTATTTATTTTATCATATTAATAGATACTTAAATACCATATATAAATAAAAATCATATATAGTGATAAAAATGTAATACAGATATAATAGCTCTTGACTACATGCAAGGACAAATCAGATTAAAAGTAAAAGGCAATATAAATTATCTTGTGGTGGGGTATGTAGTTACAAGGAAATATCAATTTCATATTTAACAGTATAAGTCCTACTTTCATCAGAGACAGTGCTAAGCCAATTTGTTTCTGTTATCCAAATAAGATATTGTATTTAACAATATATTTACAACTTTACAATATAAACATGGTGGTAACAAAATTCATATCTTTACCAACTGGACAGCAAATGCCAATATTGGGATTTGGTACCTGGCAGGTAAGATTATGAATCACTAATTATATAAGTGTTCTAATTCATTTGAGATATTAAAAAACATTTTGTCACATCCTGTTCTTAAAATTTCAAAATTACATAAAAGAATTATTTTTTATGAACTATATTAAAAGAATTATTTATCATGAAATATATATATATGTTTTTTTTTATTATATTAATTGTATTAAATTAAATTATATTAAAAAAATAACATTATAAAAAAATAATTTTTAAATAATTCAAATCCAGATATCAAAATATCTCTAAATGAAAAATATGACAGATCATTTTCATAATCACCAGTTCATACATACATTAATAATTATTTGTATATATTTCATTGTATTAATATAACGTAAAATAAAAGGCCAGTGAAGAAGAAATAGAAACTGCATTAGATATAGCTCTTGAAGCAGGATATAGACATATTGATACTGCTGCAGTATATTTGAATGAAAAAGCCATTGGTAAGGTTCTAAAAAAATGGTTAAACTCTGGCAAAATTCAACGATCTGAACTTTTTATTGTGACAAAAGTGAGTATTCCAATTTTATCACAAAACGATTATCATTTGTTTTTTTTTAATAACTAAAATTATAATTAAATATGTTAACACATCTCATGTAAAACATATATAAGATAAGTTTATTTTCACAAGATAAGATAAAATGTAAGATTGCCAAAGACAGATTTCTACTTGACCTTATAATATCGAATTCAAATATTATATGCAATAATGATAAATATTATGATCAATTTAGTTACCACCAATTGGTAATCGTCCTGGAGATGTTGAAAAATGGATAAAAAAATCTTTAACAAATTTACAACTGGATTATGTAGATCTTTACTTGGTACATGTGCCATTTACGCTTGAAGAAGTTGGAGAGGAATTTCATCCTACGAATGAGAAAGGAGAAATTAGGTTTGATACTTCTACGGATCATGTGAAAGTTTGGAAGGAGATGGAAGAACAAGTTAAACAAGGACGAACAAAAGCTATAGGTCTTTCAAATTTTAATGAAACGCAAATAAGTAAGATTTTATCGATTGCATCTTTACCAGTTTCTAACTTACAAGTAGAGTTGCATGTATACTTCCAACAAGTTGAACTGGTAAGTATGGCAATACAAAAGTAATATCTTATATATAAACTTAAAAAAATAATGAAAAAAAAAAACTCATGCATTATAGGTAAAATTTTGTAAAAGTAACAATATTAGTGTGACTGCATATTCACCTTTGGGTTCTCGAGGATTGGTAAAATTATTGGGAAAAACGGATGTCCTTCCAGATTTATTTACCAATCCTGTTGTTTCGAAGATAGCACAAAAATATAATAAGTCTCCAGCTCAAATTTTGCTAAAACATATTCTTCATAAAAACATCATAGCAATTCCAAAAAGTACAAATGCACAACGAATCAAAGAAAATATACAATTATTTGATTGGCAACTAGAAGATGAAGATATAAACGAATTGAATGCTTTAAATGCAGGAAAATCTGCACGCCGATGTGATTTCACTTTCTTTAAAGGTATTGAAAAACATCCTGAATATCCATTTTAAAAGCTTTAAACCCATGATCATATTATTATTTGAATATGATTACGTTAAAGCATGATATATAATATTTACTATTAAAATATATATCTATATATTATTATGGGTGAATGTTATGGATTTGTAAGTATAATTGTCAAAAAATTAAAATTACAATAAAAAATACGAATTTCTGATTACCTATAGTTTTTCCTTTTTTTTTTTCTTTTAAATATCATTTTCACATATTATCACACTTTCTATCTATTTTTACTATTTATGCAAGTAGACTTGAATTAATAAAATGACAATTCTAACGTATTAAATATTCTAACTAGATAATCAATGCATATTTCTCATAATTCATTTAAATTATACATACCATCATTAAAATATCGTTACACGATGATAAAAACGTACTAATGGACATTTAAAACGAGATTAATCGAAACTTTTGTTTGTGGTTATGTTTTATATGTGGTAATTTAAATGTTTCTTGAATTGCCGAATGAGGTCGCTTTATAACGATTAAACAATTTATCGGAATTTTTCCAAATTTTTAAAAATCGGACCCATTTTCGAAGATAATTATTTTTTGTAATGAACTCTCTTAATGAACATGTAAACCATTTTCATATTTTAATATTTAAATAAATCTACACAGAAAATAACTGATTTATCTTATCGAAATAATAACTTAGATATTAGTTATCTCTTAATTTAGAAATACTTTTCAATTTTAAATCAATTTACTACGCGCACATAAAAATACAGTAATATATTTGAGTTTACATTGAAAAGAAGCTGCCATTTCATTTATCAATTCTATTTTCTGACTTAAATGTTAAAACATACAATGAAAAAATAAATGTTAACAACACCACACGTTTTTTCATTGAATATATGGCACTAGTTAATTTTAATTCATTCAACCACAATGTTGCGAGAAAATAATATATGTATATATATGTATGTATATATATATATATATATATATATATATATTAATTATATGTATTATTGTACATTAATTATCAATATAATTATCTAATTTGAATTGTTAACTATAATTTGTTTAAAAAATAGGTTCAATGACACAGGCTTTTATATAGATTGTATAGACAATAGATATTATTAAATATTTGTACAATAAGTTATTCTCTTTGAACAGACGAAAACAACAAGAAGTTTTTCGACGATCGTCGGGCTCAGATAATAGACACTGACTACACAAATGACTAAATGTTAACATTACATCATAATCACAATACAAGTATCTAATTGCTTAAATTCAAGGATAATACTACTTTTGCCGAAAGCTTTTTGTTTCGACTTCTCGTAGTGTGCGTGCATCAGCTCTGAACCGGCAATGTTACACATAGAATTAAAATTAATAATACACTACATATTATGGTGCGTTTAAGTAACACAATACAAATCCTACAACGTCAAAGGGTAATAACGCTTTCTCGGCCAGCACCAACGCCAATCCATTTTACTGAAAAAAATAAATTTTTATAATAAGATTCATTAATCTTTCATTCTAATAAATCGCAAATGATATATTTACCAGGTATATCCAAATATTGTTCTATGAATTGAATATATTTTCGTGCATTATGCGGTAATTTATCTATGGAACGCACACCTTCAGTCAAGGATAGCCATCCATCAACTTTCTCATATATAGCTTCAACTTTTCCTAATTCTGTTGTTGTACTTGGGAAATAATCTATTTCTTTTCCGTTTATACGATATCCAACGCACACTTTCAATTCTGGCAATGTATCAAGGATATCCAGTTTTGTTAAACATATAGAGGTATACCTGTAATAACAATTAATGAATTAAATACTCGAGTCAAGAATAATATGCATACTTTTTATATTTTAATAAAATATATTGAGACATTTTTAAAAGAAATATAAACAGCTTACCCATTAACCATTGATGTATATTTAAGTAATGTTAAATCAAGCCATCCACATCTTCTCTTCCTTTTTGTAGTTACTCCAAATTCATGACCTCTATTTTGAAGTAATTCTCCTGTTGCATCTAAAAGTTCTGTTGGGAAAGGACCATCTCCAACTCTTGTAGTGTATGCTTTTACTACACCAATAATTTCACCAATTGTATTAGGTGGTAAACCAAGACCTGTGCAAACTCCACCTATACTGCAGTTTGAACTTGTCACGTATGGATATGTTCCAAAATCAATATCCAGCATAGCAGCATTAGCACCTTCTACCAGCACCTTTTTATTTTCTTTTAAAGCCTGATGCAAGTATTGAACAGTTTCTTTTACAAGTGGCCTTACACGTTCAGCATAGCTATAAATACATTGTGAAATAATATAAATAAATGTTCATTTTTATTTCCATGAAAATAACAAAGAAATATTGATGTTCATATTTACTCTTTATAACGCTCTAGCTCTGCTTTTATATCCACTTGTAATGCAGGAAACATTTTTTGGTATGAAAGTACCAGTGTATTGAATTTTTCAGTAAATATGTCAAAATCTCCCAAAAGATCTCCAATTCTAAGTCCATTTCTTGTAGCTTTGCTGGAATAGGTTGGTCCTATACCTTTTTTTGTAGTTCCTAAAGACTGAGGTCCCTTTTCTAATTCTTGTAATCCATCCACCTGTTGATGTAAATCAAATACCAGATGTGCTCTATCTGATATAATGAGTTTATCTTTCCAATCTTTAAGTCCCTTGGTTTCATTTTTTGCTAATTCTTCAAAGAGACCTGGGAGATGAACAACTACCCCATTTCCTGTGAACAAAATGGAAACATTTGTAATGAAATATCATGTTTTTTAAAAGAATATATATATATGTGCATATAAATGACCAGAACATAAGTAATAAATTATATTAATTTTATCAATCAATGAAATTTATAGGAAGACAAAGAGAAAAGAATTATTACATATGTCTACTTCGAAAAGTAAACAAGTAGAACAGTGTTCTAATTTCCTGCTTTCAAAAAATCATTTTATCTTATTACCATTGATTTCTTTGAATGGTTTAATTTTGGTTAATTTTATACGAATACCTATACGTTGTATATTAAGCATTTCTGCATCTGCAGATTTTTATTTATTGTGGATTTAGCACAAAATGTCAGTGTATTAGATGATTGTTTTTTGGAGCACCAACCAGACTATTAACTTTATTTGTTGATTTGAAAATATTACCTATAACGGATTTGCATCTGGGATTGATTATTCCACTAGGCAGAAGGTGAAAGTCGAATTCGGCACCTTCTACAACTACAGTATGCCCTGCATTATTTCCTCCCTGTGAAATTACAGTAATATTTGAAGAGCCAAGGCCTTTCACCAGCCATGAAAGAATCAATATAATTTGTTTATCTCATATAAATAGAAAATTTTGCAATATAATGTTTTATACATGATATATAAAAACTATCATGTGCGAAAAAGAGCTGAAGAAGACTTTTTTTCTCATTTAAATTTTTATAATTTTATCAATTGTATTCTAGCAATGAAATGTTAAAATTAAATTTTTTAATATTTATAATGGTAACCATCAGTTACATCTAACATTTTATTATTTTACTGTTTCACTCTTTGATAATGAAGTATATAGATTCTTTTATCTAAAAAAAAAAAAAAAAAAAAATATATCATATCCTCTTCTATATCGATAATATATTAGAAGAACTAATTTTTCTATACCATGTTACTTTTACAATAGTATATAAAACTAATATTTTATAATCTCATATTTTATTCTAATTCATAATCAAATAATTTATATAAAAAAGAGCATAGGTCATAATTAACTATCTCGAGACAAAGATTTTTTTTTAATTTCCCACAGTATTGTGTTTCACCTTAATTACCATATAAAAAAAAGAAAAAAAGAAAAAGAAAGAGTGGAATTAAAAAAAAATGACTTCTTTTTTCTATTGCTTATTATAGAATATAATTAATAATCTGCATTAATAATATATATTATATTTAAGAAATAATATTTTTTTTAAATTATATAAAATTAGTAAAAAGCCGATTTAAAAAAACACGTGAACATCATTAACGATCTTCTAAAGTTTAATTTAATTAATAATTGACAATTATGTAATGCCAAGTGTTGAATATAAAAGAGGTTATATATTTATGACCGAAACTTTTAAGATCCATTGAACAAATGACGTTTTTGTCTAAAAATATAACCGCAAACGATCAAAGTTCGTACTTCATACTGAATGATAAATCAAATAATATAATACAAGTAATTAAAACTATAATATCACAAACGGAAGCTCACGGATGTGAAAGATAAAAGAGAAAAAGGAAATAACTATATAATAATCAACGTAAATACAAAATACATTTTCGACAAGACGCCGAAAAAGAAAGAAACAAATACTTAATAATGATTGAAAGATACAAAAAATCTTTCATTTAAATTCTCAAGAATTTTCGAGAAAAAAGAAGGATAAGAGATAGAAAAATAAATCTTCGACAAATGTTTCATTTAAAACGTAGCACGGACAATGTAAATATGTTGTTTGAACAAGTGTAAAATATTGAAAAAGAGGCGGCAAACGACAAACATGTGCGTACTAATGTTCACATTGATCAATCAAAAAAGAAAGAGCGAAAGAGAAGAGAATAGAGATAAAGATAGATAGATAGATAGATAGATAGATAGGTAGGTAGATAGATAGATAGATAGATAGATAGATAGATAGATAGAGATAGAGAGAGAGAGAGAAAACAAAATAAGGAGATAGAAACAGAGAGAGAGAGAGAGAGAGAGAGAGAGAGAGAGAGGGAAAAGAATAAGTAAAAAAGAAAAGAGAGAAAGAAGTATAGAGAGAGGTAAAGCAAATAAAAAAAGAAAAAAAAGTAAAATTCAAGGGAATACGTACTTGACATCTACAAACGATGTCAGCATCCGTTGCCAGCATATCCACAACCTTTCCCTTGCCCTCATCGCCCCATTGCGCGCCAAGGACTACCGTGACCTTGGAAACGAGCCCACTCGTGGAAGTTCTCTGTTTCTTCCTGGGTGAGGCCGGATTACCATCACCGTTAGTTTGTTGAACGGAGTGTTGCATCCTCGTACAAGAAGACATTTTCGTATTAAAATTTCTTAATGAAAATTCGTCCGAGGACTCGAATGAAATGATTGGGTTAAAGCAGACACACAACGATCACTCGTCCGTTCGTTCGGAAGTCTCAATCCGTTACGCTCTGAACCAGCTGACGACACATGATATAGATGAAATAATAGTTCCGTTGTCGCGCCGCACGCGCGCGCGCGTACGCGCAGAGAACAATAACGTAACAAAAAGATAAATCGCCCAGCGACTATATTACAACGTTTAACCATTTTTATTTTTTCACACCTTATCTATCTACGGGTATATGTATGTATACGTATTAATATATATATATATATATACGAATAACGATTTTTAACTGTCGATGAGTTAACTTCACGTGATATCATATGATATATACATACATATATATATATATATATATATATATGCGTATGCGTACAATGTTGAGACGACGTAAATATCATTATTAGAAGAAGTTTAATAAAAGGTTATTAAAATAAAATTTTATTTATATATAACTAATACTGATAATAATAAGAATTTGAAGCATTTCTTTATACTTCCAATAAAATAATTAATGTTATTATCGTAGAACGCGCAATAAAGTATCTGATTTTATATTATAATCGTTTAATAAGAAAATCTAACGGTATAATTGCATTTTCAATTGAAAGTAAGTTGACTACCTCGGATTTGTCATTGATCAATCAACTGTAATAAGATCGTCTCTTGAATTTATTATAAATAGGATACTCTATTTTTTTTTCCTTTGTTTTTATAGGATTACCTCATGGCTAAGCATGTGACTTCAGTTATCAACTACATGTACAGACCTGCTTTTTAATGATACCCTTCGTCCCCTCTTATCCTCTCTTCTTAAGTTCAAATCGACGCGCGTCTCTACAACGCTCTTTCCATCGTGTCGCATTAAATTATGACTCAAGGATTTCTTACAATGCGACATCTCTGGCTTCGAGAAATTTTAATGGTTGACGTAAATTCTATCCATATATAAATCAAATGTATGCGTATAAGTGTCCTAATATTGCGTAAGCCGCGATTAGCTTACGACGATAAAAAACGTAGGATTCTTATTCGCAGTATCATTCTTTGGCGCCATTTTTACAACATCGATAGGTTAAATGATAGTAAAAAATCGATTATTTGATAGATGTACATCGATTTTATTGCTCCAAGTAAATATAATCGTAATCGATTAATTCATTAACGTAATTCAATTGATTCGAAGAAGTTTGTTCATCGTGTTTACATTAAAAATGTCATCCATATTCTTTTTTTTCTACTGTCTATTTAAAAATTATTATATGTAAGCTTATTAATATTTATTACAACCGTACATGTTTCTATCGTTCTTATCTGTTATCTGGAATAATTTCAATACATAAAATATTTTTTTTTGCCTATTATAGTTTATGATAATCAACGAGATACAAACATTGACGCTACGTAAAAAAGAAAAAAAAAAAAGGAAAAAAAAAGGTAAAAGAAAAAGAAACGAGGTAAACAAATAGTTTGTTAAATATATCATTCGATGGAATAATATGCAATGTATGTAGTTTAGCCGATGGAGGTCGAAGAGGAAAGAAGCTCGAAGTAGAGGTTCAATATTTACATCGACGAGATGGATCTATTACCGGATTAGTCGACCCCCGTGGCTTTTTAATTATGTAAGCTCGAATAGATCGAGACATCTGCTACCCCATAGAAAAGCATACACGCTTGCCGAAAGATCTCCCCCTTCCTCCCTCCTCCTTCCTTTTTTTCGAGTGATGTATACCGGGAGTATCAATTACATTGTTATTACCGTCGGCTGTTCCAAAGATGTGGTCGCAAGATAATGCACTGTTATAAGAGCATGCACACAAAAGAGGGGCAGGTACAGCGTTAAACCGCCACTATTACTGGAACCAATGCAAGAGTTCCCTATGCGAGGAAAACGATAGCCATCGGTTCTTGTGCAACTATGCGTCTAATTTGGATTTGCTACAAAATGGATATTCCTTAGCGCAAAAAAAAAGGTGGGGTGAGATCTATACGCTCACATGTATATATAAAGCAACGAAGGGCGAAGCCCTACGATATTTTCTTTACTATCCGTGTTCTCTCTCTCTATCGGGATGAACTCGTTACAGAGATCACGCTCCGAAAAGAGTGATTTTAGTATAGCACGAATTTTGTCTGAAGATAATGATAAAGATATCGTAAACTCGCAGGATTCATATAATCGTGTTAACATCGTTCATCAATTTCATCAAGTTGAAGACGTAACAGAAACTATCGTTCATCACGAGAATGTTATAAAAGTGTCGAATCTCGAAAGCACGTGTCATTTCAATTCAAAGCTATGTCAACGAAGGATGAACGATCAAAACTCGTTAGGAGACAGGATGATAAATGAAGATGGTACAAATGAAATACAGGAAACTGCGCAGTCGCGTTCGATCAATGCGTACGAAGACGTTAAAAAACACGAGATCGCTGCATCTTACGAAGAAACTCATAGAAACGAACTGGCTTGGTTACAATACACGAGATACAAACCACCGAAATTACCTAGAAGAAACTTAATAGGGAAAAATGCTAAAAGACGTCCCGGAGTACATCCACGGATACCTTTTTCTTCATTTCAACTTCAAGTTCTCGAGGAAAGGTACAAGAAAAATGCTTATTTATCAAGGAGAGACGCGCTTGATATATCAACGTCATTGAGACTTCCTCAAAGTAGAGTAAGTTGTTGATATTTTTTCTTTCTTTTTCTTTCTCGTTAAGTTTCGTATTTTATTTATAATTGTGTTATATATAGTGAAATTTAGCGATATATATATATATATATATATATATATATAAAAAAAAAAAAATGACAAATTGATCATTACAATCGAATTATTGGGAATTAAAAATATGTAAGTACAACATTCTTATGCATTATCAAGTTTATTGATATTATTTAAAAAAAATTTTTTCTCTTGTTTTCATAGGTGCATTTCTTCGGGACAATCAATAAATTCTTATATTAGCATATCTTCGTTTTAATTTGTCTTTATACAATTTGTCGTTAAACGAGCTATTTGTTAGTTTATATATATATTATATATATAATGTGTATGTGTGTGTATGTGTGCGTGCATTTATATATATACATATACATACGAATATTTATTTCTATTTTTTCAAATGGTTTCATATTTTATATATTTACAGGTGAAGATCTGGTTTCAAAATCGTCGTGCACGGGATAGACGAGAATCAAACAATGTTATGGTAGTTACGTAAGAAAACGTAAAAGCGATAAAATGCAATAATTATGATGCGAGGAAGAATAATAGAGAGATAAAAGTCAATTAATATATTGTTGTTTACATGAACGATCTAAATTGCGTGGATAATAACAATCGCGTATATAAAAGTCCGTAATATCTTTGCGAGTAGAATTATTATGTTAAGGGTGTCGATTAATTTTATTAACTTTTTCATTTGTATTTTTTATATTGACCCCGAAAGTATTTAAAAAAAGTATTTATTTAACATCACGTTAATACAAAACGAGAAATATAATGGTACATATATTCTTTAATTTTTTTTCTTACTTCTTTGTATTTTATTTCTGTATAAGTTTGTACCTGTATACTTTTATTGGTCCGTGCGATGTAACACGCCATCCTTATAACATCGTTTCTCTTATTACAGAATATTTTATTACATACTACAATATAATAAGGATAATATCTTTTACTATATTACATATATACTATAAATAAAATCGGATCATTTATTTAAATAGATACTTAACTTACTTAAGTTTACATAAAATGTGTATTCTATAACTTATAACAAATTGATTGTATTATATCAAACTGAAGTTCTAGAATAATCAATTCTGATGAAATTTCTTCAGTTTTTGTCAATGATGCAATCCAGCAACTTTTAATTTTTTGGGTTGACGAATTGCTCGTCCAGTTTCACTATCTGAAGATTCTGATTCAGAATCATTGTAACCACCCATTCCAATTGAATCAGATTTAGATACCTCGCATGTTTCTGCAGCAAAATTCCCAGTAATCTTTGCCTTCTCGAGTGTTCGTACTTTAAATAAAAAAATAAAAAAAAAAAAAAAAAAAGAAAAAAAGAAAAAGAAAAAAGCATAATAAAATTAAATGAATAAATACTTTTCTTATAAGCCTTTTCTTATAAATCTTACTTTGAGTTTCCAATAGACTGTTTTGCCTTTTCAGATCATCGATGTCTTGTTGATGGGAAGAATTCTTACGTCGCATGAATTGTATATACTCTGCAGCTTTTTTAAGTATTTGAGCTCTGCTAGCAACTTTCTCACCTTGTAAAGCAGGTACAGAATCCCTAAGGCTTGAAAAACTGTCTTTGATATGATCTCTTCGTTTACGTTCTAAAGCATTATGATGTGCACGTTTTTCAGCCTATACATGAAATATATACAATCTTATATATATTTTATAGGAATAAGAAAAAATAATAACGTTTATATATATATATGACATAATTAAAAAAAATGTTTATAATGTTATAACTGCTAAAATTATATATATACACAGACGCACACACACACATATATATATATATTATTCTAATAATTTAACATTCAAACAAACAGAATTTCATTGTAGATATACCTGAGAATAATATTGTGTATTATTGGAATGCCTTTGCCTAGAATCAGAGTCGTCACCTTCCTGAGAATAAAATTGTTTGATATATCACTTACATCAACTAACCACGCATTTAATACTTACATCGCTTTCTATATCGATGTCTCGATCATCGTCGCTCATATTTATTTCTTATTTCTATAATATTATTAGTTAGTAAACAATAGTTCTTCTATGACGCTAACTTATCTTTCTGAATGATAAAATCGACACCGTAAAGTATGTAGATGTTTGCCTAGGTACGACTGAATTTGTCTATGGTATTCATATACATATACATATATATGTATGTATATATAATATGCTAATTACCATATGTATATATAATTACCAACTACGAAATATGTTGGTATTGTAATTTGGTTATGTTGGCACTCTTAGTTAATTCTGGTTCCATTTCCATGAAGATATCTATTAAATGTATAATCGATTTACAAATCGATTCTGATTGGTTTTTGTCAGAGGTGAGGTGATAAAAATAGCGTCATTGGTGAATAAACGTATGAAAATTAGCCTTTGTTTCTTACTACATAAATACATTTCGATCACGTATATTCTTACTTTTTAATATCTACAAATTGCACCTCTGAAAGTTTCTTATTTTATAATTGATACACATAACATTTAAATTGGCCGTTTTCCAATGTAAATAATAATATCGAGATGTCGTGAAGTGCACACGCATGTAGGATATACTTTTAAAAGGTATCGTTCAAACAGCTGATTCGGCAAATGCATTTCTGACGCGTGGTGTTGTAAATGTAATATGAATGTAAGTGACGTGTAGAGTATCGGTACCTCTGTGATCAACATAGTTGTGTTAAATTCGTATATAAATTGATTGACTCTTATGAAGATAAATTAATTCATCGATCGTCAATGTCATATATTATTTAAAACGAAATATGTACGTTGACGTGTCCTAATGACGTAATTTCTTTAAAGAAAGATATTCTTCGAGAATGTACACGTACACATTAGTAGTGATTGATTAAATATTTCCGAACATTAAATTTGCAATGAGGATACTAAAATTACCAGATCTCTCATGAGACTATAGATTTAAAATAGTGGAAATATGAAGCCTAATCAAAGTGTTTTACTTTTCTTGCTCGCGTTGGTTATGTTTTCCATAGCAGAAACCGAAAATGGAGCGAAAAAACGAAGTGATATTACACAAAAATCTAATTCAAAGGAAGAAACAGAAGATAAGACTGTGGAGGATGTAGAAAATGTCTTTGAACATCTACACGAACTGAAAGCTTTACGTGAAAGTATATTGAAATTTGTGCCGGATGCTCTTCTAAATGAAAAAATTCCTAAACAAATAAAAGAGGAATCGGAAAGTGAACCCGAGGAACCTGTGGAGAATACGTTAAGAAATGCAGAGTTATGGATGAAAACTATGATAAGTCAATCTAAAGATATGGATTTGATGGATACAAATATGCAATCTATAGAAGATGAAGATTTAACTTCTTGGGTTGACGAAGAACAGTATGAAAATTCCGAAGAAGAAGTAAGAGAACCTTTGACACCAGAACAGGAAGAAGGTAAATAAAAATTATATATTAAATATTATATACTTTGTTTTTAATTCTAATAACACCAAATAGATTTGAGAACATCTTCTTGTCTTTTTGATAATTACATGACCAATTATTCTATAAATATCTTATCACGACTGCATCTATTTTAGCCCAGCAGTTGTTCAACAATGCCCAAAACTTATTAAATGCAACACGTGCAAACAAACTGGAAGCTTATAAGTTACTTACAGTAGCAGCAACATTAGGACACAAGGAAGCTAGATCTATGTTAGCATGGGCACAATTACTTGGAACTCCCATTAGTACTACTACTAGGTCTCTTATTCAAAATATTCCTGTTACATACCAAACTTTCAAAGAATTGGCTGAAGCAGGTTTACCATCTGCGCATATGGTTTGTAAATAATCTAATAGAATTATAGAAATATAGAATTATTAATTTATGAGATCTAATAAACATTTTTTTTTATAGGGTATAGGATTTTTATATGCGACTGGATTAGGTGGAGTCAATGCTTCTCAAGCAAAAGCTTTGCTACATTATACAATGGCAGCTTTGGGAGATGATACTCGTGCACAAATGGCTTTAGGGTATAGACATTGGGTAGGAGTTACAACTCCTGTATCATGCGAAAGGGCATTGGATTATTACCGAAAAGTAGCGAATAAAGTTGCAGAGGAAGTATCCCTTAGCGGTGGACCAGTTGTACAACGTGTCAGACTTTTAGATGAATATGACAATCCTGGATACAGCTCTGGAATTTTTGATAGGGACTTAATAGAATATTATCAATTATTAGCTGAACAAGGAGATGTACAGGCCCAAGTAGGTCTTGGTCAACTTCATTATCAAGGAGGTAGAGGAGTGCCTTTGGATCATCAAAGAGCATTACAATATTTCCAATATGCTGCTGATGCAGGCAATCCTATTGCCATGGCATTTTTAGGAAAGGTATGAGGATGAAAAGTGATCTCTTTATATTTGCGTGACAAATTTTTCTTATTACGTATCATTATGTAGATTTACCTTGAGGGAAGTGATTTTGTAAAACAAGATAATGAAACAGCATACATGTATTTCAAAAAAGCAGCTGATCTGGGAAATCCTGTTGGACAAAGCGGTTTAGGAATGATGTATTTATATGGAAAAGGTGTTGAAAGAGATACAGCCAAAGCTTTACAGTATTTCAGTCAAGCTGCAGAACAAGGATGGGTAGATGGCCAACTTCAACTGGGCAATATGTATTTCAGTATGTAACGGATATTATTCTATCTCCAACTTTTAGCTTGTATAATGCTTAAAATATTCTCAATATATTTATATTTTATTATAAAAATATTTTTTTAAGGTGGAACTGGAGTAAGAAAAGATTATAAATTGGCAAACAAGTATTTTAATTTGGCCAGTCAATCGGGACATGTTTTAGCATATTATAATCTTGCTCAAATGCATGCAACTGGAACTGGCATGATGCGAAGTTGTCCAACAGCTGTAGAATTATTTAAAAATGTTGCTGAAAGAGGAAAATGGAGTGATCAATTAATGACAGCACATACTGACTACAGAGAAGGTAGAATAGATGAAGCGTTTGTCAGTTATTATCTTCTTGCTGAAATGGGTTATGAAGTGGCTCAAAGCAATGCAGCCTTTATTTTGGATAAAGGTGAAACTACAATCCTCTCTGAAGAGGAAGAATTAGTTCGAGCTTTACAACTTTGGGCAAGAGCAGCTGCTCAAGGATATTCTGCGGCGCAGGTATAAATTTATATGATAAAACAAAATAAAATTATTTAAAAATTTAATGTATATGCGAAAAAAATATATTTTTTAAAATAGGTGAAACTTGGCGATGCTCATTACTATGGTAGAGGAACGAAAATAGATTATGAAGAAGCAGCAAGTCATTATCGTTCAGCTTCTGAACAGCAACATAATGCTCAAGCTACGTTTAATTTGGGCTATATGCACGAACGTGGCCTAGGATTAGCAAAAGATCGTCATCTAGCTAAGCGATGTTACGATCTAGCAGCGGAAACTAGTCCTGATGCACGAGTACCTGTTGCTTTAGCTTTGATCAAACTTTCTTTCTTATTTGGTCTTGACTATCTACAAGAATTTAGTCTGATCGATCAATTGGATAAGTGGGATCAGTTGTTTGGTCAAAATTGGGATCTGTATTTAATCGGATTTCTTACAGGAATGCTTAGTCTTATCATATACTTCCGCAGGCCGCAGCCACCTCCCCCACCAAGACCTGTACCTCCTGTTAACTAAATTTTTATATTCTCCTGCATTTTGTGTACATGTGCTATTTTAAGCTAAGCTCGGAATCTACTTTACAAAAGAACTTCGTTAAACTGACTGTGACATTGTTGATAATGAAATTTAAAGTTTCTTTCTCTAGAATCGTAAGTGATATAAGTTATATACATATAGTGATTTTTTAATAATTTTCTTTCTTGTACAGTTTAACCACTTGTGAAGCTGATGTAAGATCTTTTTAATATTTTATGTGCAAATAAGGAAAATATAAAGAAACTCGTACCACTATATATATTGCTGATATTATTTTTGTCAATGCACATTCATTCTTAAAAATATTAATAAATAAAATTTAATTATATCTGTAATGAAACACGTTAATATTATTTGCAATTTCTGAGCTTAGCTTTTAGATCATCAAGTTTCATTGCAGAAAGAAAATCATCCGGATATTAATATATTTCGATGTTATTTTCCTTTTTTTTTTTTTTTTTTTTTCAATGCTATGATAAAGTAAAACATCTAGGTTTCATTTATTCTTTCTAAAATTAAATTTTACAATGCACATATATAATTTCAATGGTTATACCCTAAATAATCGGACTGTCTTTCCAAGTGGATAATTATACAGTGATTTTGTACAAATAAATAAATTAAAGAATAATATTTGAAATGATATCATTGTTGTTATTTTAGATTGCAAATAACATATATAGAATTCAAGAAAAGCTATTATGTGTGTAATATAATGAAATATGAGAATATTGTTAGTTATTTGTATAATAAAAGTGTTTCATCTTTATCATTATCATATATTTTTTCTCGTATTTGTATCTGTATTATAATCAATAATACTCCAAAATTTTTACTATGGCAACGATAATCAATGTATATCAAAGTCCATTATTGTGTGATGGAATAACCTAGTTCATTTTCTATATCAAAAATTTCCAAAATTAATCTAAAGTATGATATTCTGTAAAAGTTTATCAAGTTGTAAAAATTATGTTTAGTTCACATTTTTCCAGAGGTCATAATAAAAGTATTGAAGATATGCAATACTTGTTAAATTTTAATTAACATTTATTAATAAGGGTAAATTGACACATAAATAAAATTAAAATGCCAAAAAAGAAACGTGGAATTAGAGATAAAAAGACTAAAAAAAGCCCTTGGTTGAATGAAAGAGAAACGTTATTTTATGAACAACAAATTTTGGACAATAATAGACAATTAGCACGGTATGATATATAATATCCATATAATTACGAAAATACATAAAATTATGTTATGTGCTTGATATATGTAAATATTACAGACTGCGAACTACTAACGAAGAACTTGAACATGAAGTTAAAACTATAAGGAAACAGTTTACGAAACTTGAAGAAGATCGTTCGGATATTGTAGCATATTTGAAACGTAATTTAACAGAAAAAATTGAAGAGACACGTGAATTAAATGAACGAATATCTGCTTTAGAAGAATTGCGAAAAAAAGAATTAACTATGTTTAAAAAAAAAGAAGCAGCAATGGAATTTGAATATCACAGTATGGAAACTAACTTAAATGCAGAAGTCAAACTGACGGGTAGATACATATTTGTTGTAATATGCTTTGATATATAGATTTAGTTTTTTTTTTTTTTTTTTTTTTTTTTTTTACCAAAATTATATTATGAATTAATGTACATAGATATATCAATAATTGGAGGAAGCTATACACTATGTTCTGATACTTGAACTGTCTGTTAATAGCTGGAAAATTAAATGCATTAGAAGATTGGAGAATAGCACGACTCGATTTAATGCATAAATTTGAAATGCAGAATCAACAATTAAAAGACCAAGAAGAAAGACATAAAAACGCTCTCCATGCTGCTGAAAAAGCACTAATCGTTGGAAAGGCTAAGTAATTTCAATACCTTCATATTTATTGATTCTAAAATCTATTAAATATCTATTTTAGAGATGGTTTTATTTCATTGCAATTAATTTATCTTTAAGTAATCTATTATGATTCATAAAATTTAAATAACAAATATTTTTTTCATTACAAAAGAATGCAAAAAGAAATGGAGGAACGGTTAAATGAATTAGCTGAAAAGTTTAGAGAAGCGACCAATATTCGTATAGCAGATACTACTCATAGAGCAGTAAGAGAAAACATTGCATTAAATCAAGAATTGGATATGATGTTGGAACTTTGTCGTGAACTACATTCTAATACTATGGATTATAAAGAAGCTGTTAAGATGTTAAAATTACAAGCAGATTTATTTGAAGAAGAAAAAAATATTGCTTTAAATAAAACAATTAAACAAAAACATATGATTACTAATCTTACAAAAGATTGTAATGTCATGACTGATAAATATGTGAAATTACAAAGATTCAATTATTATCTTCTTAGTCATACAGCATTATTAGAAGAATATAAAGAGAGATCTATTACAGCTGAGAAGAAAATTCGTATTCTTGAACAAAATTTACAACAAATTCAAGAAAGTAAAACTCAAATATTAACAGAAATTCATTCTAAACGACAAGAATTTGATAATTTAAATCAGACATTAAAAGAGGCTAAACAATGCATAATGGAAGCATTGCAGGTAAACAAATAAACTTAAAATATTGATATCATTTCTTTTGATTATTTTTACATTGATTTTAAATATTTTATTATAGTTGCAAGAAAAACTATCTACAGAGGATGTATGCAGTTCTTGTCATACTGATCTTAAAGAAGAAGTACTTTCTTCTCTTCTTAATATATTGAAAAAGCAATATATTCCTAGTATATCATCTCATCATATAAGTCAACAGGTACATAACTATTATATTTCTAATTATATAAAAGAAATCATGTGATTTCTTTTAAAACATATATATAATATACTTTCTGTATTGTTACTTATTGCATAATTTTTTAATTACATAAAAATATATTTAGGAAGAAGATATAGAATGTCATTATGAAAAAGGTAGTTTAGGTTTATTGCAAACCACAGCTGAAATAGAAACAGATCAACAAGGAGAGGACGAATCTGTAAAGATAGAAGAAAAACAAGAACCTTTATCTATGCCTGAGAAGGTACCATCTTGTTTATTAAATGATGACAGTTCTGATATAATCTCACCATCATCATCCATAAACCATGAAATAACTTAAAATATATCAATATTATCTCTTATATTTATATGCTATATATAATATGCATATATATATATATATATATATATTTACATAACACACAAGTGTATCTCTATATATTATTACTTATTTACAATGTTATAAAGATCTGTATATCTCATTTTATTTGTTAATCTTATTTTAATTGTGTAGGTGATATAAATAATATCTTATAATATTTTAATATCTGTGTATTTAAAAAATTTTGAATTTTTTGATTTTATTTTCTTTCAAAAAAATCTTATCAAAAAATAATGTTTTTTTCGAGAATAGTTTATGTATAAAAATAAAGCATTTTCAAAAACTCTATATAATCATGTCCTTGTTTGTTCACTAAAATCTTTCAAAAATTACGTTTAGTTTCACCGTTAATGAATAAAACAGCAAAGATAATAGCACAATAATAAAATATGAACTATAAAAAATGTTTTTTAATAAGAGATTATTGTTTCCGATTTTCAAAATAATTTGAATGTAAATGACTTGAAAATTATTTATTTTTAATTAATATATGATATTAATAATAAAACAAATGATTTTAACAAGGAAAATAATATTCTTCAAAAACGATAAAATATAAAAATCTTTATCTCGAATGAGCCCTCGATTTCCAAAATAGAACAAAAATTGCGACTAAGAGAACTTATTACGTACTACCTCGCAAACGCACAGGAAGTGATCCCCGCTCTTAATGCGATCCTTTAAATATGATTCTGTAAGCCATCTTTTGGAAGACATTTGTACTAATTGTAAGACATTTCGTGTTACTGCGCATTTGTGTTAAAGTTTGGCGCGTAGCTTGCATTTGTTTTTAACTTCGTAACCTGTTTCTTTGTTCCTTCCTTAGATGCACGAGTGCAAAGTTTTAGTCATTAATTGACTCGCGTTAAAAAATTGTTTTATTTTGAGTTAATTTTATAAAAAAAAAAAATTGTTAAAATGACATCATTACGAAATACCGGGAAATTTCGATGGGATAAAAAAAATATCAAAACTGATCAAAAAGATATTAATCCTGAGTCTGGGACTGCTTCAGAGTTAGTTTTTTCCTTTATACGTATCATTTGTTATACATTATGAATCATTGTTATACATAATAAATCTTTTTCATTGTATTTTTTTTTTTTTAGAGAAAGCTCAGTAGGAAGATTAAATCAAATTAATGAAAATATAAGAGTGGATGTTCTGTATGGATTTCAAACAGTTACCGATATAAAAGAAAGAGTTGGATTTCTAATTAACATGCACATTGTAAAAAACATACTATATAATCGTTATATTAAGTTATAACATTATTAATAATAGATATCTTTATTTATAGACAGAAATTAGAGAAGATGACAAACGCTTATTAAGTGGTGTAGATTACTATTTTTTAGAAGAGGATTGTACCAGATTTAAAATTTCTTTACCATATCGTCCATATTTTTATATCTTATGTCGTAAAGATACTTTAGAAGAAGTTTCTACTTTTTTATATAAGAAATATAATGGTCGTGTTGTTAAAATTGAGCCTATTAATAAAGAAGATTTAGATTTGGTAAGTAGCTATTATTTATTCTAATAAATTTAAATGGATAGATAATCTGAGAATATATATTTTTCCATAAAAAAAAAAAAAATAAATATATAAACTTTGTTTCATTTTTATAGTCTAATCATTTAATTGGTTTGAAACAAAAATATTTGAAATTATATTTTGAAAATACAGTCGATTTAACAAAAGTAAGACGTGAAATAATGAGTGCTGTTAGAGTAAATAAGGAAAGAGAAAAAAGTCGTACTTATTACACAGATATGTTGTCTAACGTTTTGAATCCAACTGAGGAACAAAAGGGAAAACAAATTATAGACCATATGGAAAATATTCTTGATATCAGGTAAATGTTATCTTTATATTTGAATTATTTTCTTAATTTTTTATTATATTTAAATATTTTACAAAGGGAATATGACGTACCACATCATCAACGAGTATCCATTGATGTTGGTATATTCTGTGGTGCTTGGTACTCTGTTAAAAGTAAAGGATCTGAGCCAGCTATTATTACAAGAAGAAATGATATTATTGAACCTCCAGATCCTATTGTATTGGCATATGATATTGAAACAACAAAACTACCTTTAAAATTTCCAGATGCTAATACAGATCAAATTATGATGATATCATATATGATAGATGGACAAGTATTAATTTGATTTATATCATTATTATAAATCGGATATATGCGGATTTTTTATATGCTATGTTTTTAGGGATATTTAATAACAAATAGAGAAATAATTTCAGAAGATATAGAAGACTTTGAATATACGCCAAAGCCAGAATTCGAAGGTTTATTTACAATTTACAATGAACCTAATGAAAAGTCAACAATAAAGAAATTTTTT
Source organism: Vespula pensylvanica (assembly GCF_014466175.1). Lineage (NCBI taxonomy): Eukaryota > Metazoa > Arthropoda > Insecta > Hymenoptera > Vespidae > Vespula > Vespula pensylvanica. The sequence goes on along the minus strand of NC_057690.1, from coordinate 2,233,003 downwards.
GATCACATCAATGATGTCAAACCACATATTTTCGTCACATACAATGGTGACTTTTTTGATTGGCCTTTTGTGGAAGCAAGAGCAGCTGTACATAATATGGCAATGAAAGATAAAATTGGTTTTACAAAAAGCCGTGAAGGAGTTTATTCTAGTAGACCAGCTATACATATGGACTGTTTGAGGTATGTACGTGACATTGCTACTCTTGTTTATTTTACTAAATTTAATTAATGCATTATTCTTACAGTTGGGTACGACGTGATTCTTATCTTCCTGTTGGATCACAAGGTCTGAAAGCTGTTACAAAAGCAAAACTTCGATATGATCCAGTCGAATTAGATCCTGAAGAAATGTGTAGACTAGCAGTTGAAGAACCACAAACTCTAGCGAGTTATTCTGTATCTGATGCAGTAGCAACCTATTACTTATATCAAAAATATGTGCACCCATTTATATTTGCATTATCTACTATTATTCCCTTGGAACCTGATGAGGTTTATAAAATATTTTTGCAGCATTAAAAAAGTATATATAAATAAATAAGAAGGTTTTATGTTTTATTATTATGTTATGCAGGTGCTTAGAAAAGGGACTGGAACTCTTTGTGAATCTCTTCTTATGGTAGAAGCTTTTAAAGCTAATATCATATTCCCTAATAAAGAAGAAGCAGAATTGAATAAGTTAACTAAACATGGTCATGTATTAGATCAAGAAACATATGTAGGTGGTCATGTAGAAGCATTGGAAAGTGGGGTATTTCGAGCAGATATTCCATGCCATTTTAAAATAGTACCAAACATGGTAAATGAATTAATGAATGGAGTTGAAAGTGCTTTAAAATATGCGATCCAAGAAGAAGAAAAAGTACCAATGGATATGGTAATCAACTTTGATGATATTGTAACAGAAATAAAAAATAAGTTACAATCTCTGAAGGATCATCCATTGAGACTTGAAAATCCTGTAATATATCACTTGGATGTTGGTGCAATGTATCCAAATATTATTTTAACTAATCGATTGCAGCCTTCTGCTATGGTTAATGAATTTGTCTGTGCTGCATGTGATTACAACAAACCTGGAGCTCTTTGCAAAAGAGAAATGAAATGGATGTGGAGGGGAGAATATTGTAAGTTACAAAATATAATAAAATAAAAAGTAAGATTAGCTAGTTTTTGTTTACTTACTTCATTTCATTTTTGTTATTTAGTGGCTGCCAACATAGGTGAATACCAAAGAATTCAACAACAACTTGAAATAGAAAAATTCCCTCCAGTCTTTCCTGGAGGTCCTCAAAGAGCATTTCATCAATTGTCTAAAAAAGAACAAGCTACTTTTGAAAAAAAGAGGCTTACAGAATACTCTAAGAAAGTATACAAAAAAGCAAAGATCACAAATATGGAAGAGAGAACTCAAATTGTCTGTCAAAAGGAAAATTCTTTCTATGTAGATACTGTACGAGCATTCAGAGATAGACGATACGAATATAAGGCACTAACTAAAGTTGCTAAACAACAAGTAGTAGCAGCTACAGCACAGGGTGATGCAGCTGATATTAAATCTGCTAAAAATAGAGAGGTTCTATATGATTCTTTACAATTAGCTCATAAGTGTATTCTCAATTCCTTCTATGGCTATGTCATGAGAAAAGGGTATATATCATTTGTATATTCAAATTTATTTTTTAACAGTTTAAGTTTTTATTTTTTTATTTTTTTAAGTGATTGTATCTTTTATATTTACTTTCTATTTATTTGAATATTTTATATTTAATAGATCACGATGGCATAGTATGGAAATGGGTGGTATTGTATGCTATACAGGAGCTAATATTATCATGAAAGCTAGAGAAATCATAGAACAAGTTGGTCGACCATTAGAATTAGATACAGATGGTATTTGGTGTGTGTTGCCAGCATCATTCCCAGATAATGTGATTATTCATACTACTCACACAAAAAAATCGAAACTTACTATTTCTTATCCTAATGCTATTCTCAACTACATGGTAAAAGTATGTTAAAAAATAATCATTATTTTATATTTTTAAATTTTCATTTATGTGTATATATATATATGTGTATATATAAAATTTGTGATAAATAGGAAAAATTCACTAATCATGTATATCACGAGCTTGTGGATTCTGAAAATATGAAATATGAAATAAGACATGAGAATTCAATTTTCTTTGAAGTTGATGGACCATATTTAGCTATGGTATTGCCAGCAGCAAAAGAAGAAGGAAAGAAGTTAAAAAAACGATATGCAGTATTTAATTTTGATGGTAGTTTAGCAGAGTTAAAAGGTTTTGAGGTCAAAAGAAGAGGTGAATTAGAATTAATTAAAAACTTTCAATCTTCTGTTTTTGAATCATTTTTGCATGGTAAAACACTGGAGGAATGTTATGCATCTGTTGCTAAAGTGGCTAATCATTGGCTTGATATTCTTTATAGCAAGGTAAAAATTATTTTACTAATAATTATACATATATATGGATATTTTTGATAACATTCTGTATTATCTAATTTCAAAAATATATATTATTTAGTGTGCAAATATACCTGATATGGAATTATATGAACTTATAACTGAAAATAAATCTATGTCACGTAAATTAGAAGAATATGGACAACAAAAATCTATATCAATTACAACTGCAAAAAGATTGGCTGAATTTTTAGGAGATGAAATGCTTAAGGATGCAGGTTTAGCATGTAAATCTGTTATAGCTATAAAACCAGCTGGTGCACCTGTTACAGAACGGTCTCATAATTATTATTTTTTTATTTTATTTCTATACTTGAGTACATAAAAAATCAAAAATAATTAAATAGAAACTCACATTTATATTAAACCTATTATATCATTTAATTATATTTAAATATTATAGGGCTGTGCCTTTGGCTATATTTCAAGCAGATCCAGCAGTGAAGAAACATTATTTACGAAAATGGTTAAAAGATTCAAGTATACAAGATGATGATATACGTCAAATATTGGATTGGAGTTATTACATTGAAAGGCTTGGAAGTACTATACAGAAAATTATTACTATACCAGCAGCTATGCAAGGGGTATGTACATAAGAATGTTAGAAAAATATAAAAATAACGAAATTAAATTTTTTAAGTTACTTGTTTTCTTTAGCTTACAAATCCTGTTCCAAGAGTCAAACATCCAGACTGGTTGCATAAAAAAGTAATGGAGAAAAATGCAACTCACAAGCAAAAACAAATTACCGATTTTTTTAACAAAGGAAATACATCTAATGACGATAACAACGATAGTAATTCGAGTATTCCAGAATCTTGTGACATAGAAGATCTACTAGGTAGAAAAGAAAGTTTTAAGGTACCTATTGCAAATGTTACAAAAAGAAAAAGAAGAAACAGTGAAGAGGAAGAAGATAACATTAAAAATAAAAGTTGGAAAGAAATATTAGGTGCACCACCTCCTAGGGGAACTACAAAAGTATATTCATATAATTAAATTAATTATTATTCAGTTTTCCATCTTATTAAAATCTGTTTATTTATATGTAACTATGCTTAACAGGAGGAACACTTAAAATGGTTGGAGTTTCACAAAAAGAAATGGCAATTTCAAGCTAAGCAAAGAGGACAACATGTTAAGAAAAAAAGTAAAATAGTAGATAATGAGATTGAATCTAGTTTTGGTGTAATAAGAAATCCTCAATCTTCAACAACATTATCTGGCTTTTTACGACGTGCACAGAAAAAAATACTTCAGACGCCATGGCAAATTCTTGAAGTATATACATTTTTTTCTTTCTTTTCTTTTTTTTTTTTTCATAATCCTTTTATGTGTATTACAGAATTTAATTTTATTAATGATTAACAGTTGACACCAACAAATGAACCTGGCATGTTTCGATTGTGGATAATAATAGATAATGATTTGCAAAGAGTACGTCTTGTAGTACCACGTATTTTTTATGTGAATAGTCGTGAAGTAAGACCTGATCCTGGTCCAAATCAATTATGGAGAAAGTGTTCCAGAATCTTACCACGATCGCGCAGAGTTTATAATCTTTATCAATATTCAGTGCCAGAAACACTGTACCAACAACACAATCAGTAAGATATAATAATAAATCAATACACATGTAATCACGTAATTATACAATAGAATTGAGTATTGTAATTGTATATTTTTTTTAAAGAGGCTTGATATCGGATTTAACTAAACCATATATTGAAGGTATTTATGAAACTCAAATGTCATTAGAATTTAGAGCTATACTTCAATTAGGATGTGTGTGTATTGTGGATCCAAAGGCAATAAGAAAGATACCAGATGGATCTGATACATTTTTGTTAGAACAATTACAATTCAAAAGTATTGCTGTACAACCTTATCTCCAAGAGGTAATAGAATTATTTAAAAATTTTACATTGCATACATAAAAATGTTATTTTAAATATTTAAAATTAATGTATTTTCATTTAATATTATATAAACATTTTTTTTTTTTATTTTAGTGGGAATCAATTAATCATATATTTTTATATCATCATTGGAGTGCAAATCATCAAAGATCCTTATGGGGATTATTTCTAAGTGCAAGTAAACGAGCACATATATTTATTTTGGATTCAGTTTCATCCAACCAAATGCCAAATCTAAATGCATTATATACACACGAGAAGGAAATAACGTAAGCTTGTATAATCTAGAATAAAGTATAAAGAAATAATTTTTTTGTATTATTATTATTATAACGATGTTAAATATATTTATAGTATAGAGAAAATTGGAGAGGACAAAGTGAAAACATTACCTGATACAATGAAATTTGTAATCAAGGTAGAAACCAATTTTCAACAAGTGTGTAGAGTATTACAAGCAGCATTACAAGCATATAAAAATGAAAGACATGGCAAAACAGTTGTAATCTTGCAAACAGCAATAGGTAAGTAGTCTATCATTTTACTTATTTCTTACATAAACATATTATTTATTAATAAATTTCATTTAATTGTTCATGATTTCCATATTTATATAGATAGAGCAACTTTAACTGCTGATATGCCTTTACTCCATGAATTCCCATTAATTAGTACACATGTTCGTGATGTTGAAAATTTATATAATACATTGGAATGGCAAAAATTGGGTGCTAAAATGATGATAAGACATTATTTAAAAATTCAACAAATATTAGAGTTAATGGTAGAACAATGCAGATTCTTTCATGTTCCTATTGGAAATATACCAGCTGATCCAACTCTTTTTGGAGCAGATTTATTTTATGCTAGACATTTACAGAAGAATAACTTTGTATTGTGGTGTTCTCCAACAGAGAAACCTGATCTTGGTGGTAATGAAAACGATGACAGCAGGTAATCTTTATTATATTTTCGTAATCAATAATTAATAATATAAATATTGTGAACACGAATAATGTTCTAAAAATTTACAGATTATTGAGTGCCTTTGAAGAAAGTACAAGTTGCATTATAAATAATGCAGCTACATATTCTAGTGTATGTGTAGAATTAGATATAGAGAGTCTTGCAGTAAACACATTATTGCAACATCATAATGTTCATGTTATTGATGGTACTAATACATTTGTTGCATTTAGCAATATACAAAAAGCATCATTGCAGGTATTAACTATATATAATTCATGACATGTCAATTACATTTTTAATGTGATTTTTTTTTTACAATTACTAGGAAATGGTAACAGGTGATACACCAGTTACATCAATTCCAAGCTATGATGAAACTACATTATGTAGTCCTGCCTTTAAAATATTACAGATTATGGTAAATGCATGGTTACGTGATGTAACAGTATATAAAAATATCTTTGCAGATTATCAAATAATACATTTTTATAGGTAATTAGTAATACTATTGGAGTTATTTCAATTCTTTAATATATATATATATATATATATATATATATATATATATATATATATATTTCTTTTTAATATTTCAGATGGTTGCGTTCGCCTAATGCATTGTTATACGATCCCGCTTTATATCGTATATTATGTAATTATATGAAAAAATTATTTATACAATTGATAGCAGCATTTAAAAATCTTGGTTGTATCATTGTATTTGCAAATTTTAATAAGATTATTGTATGCACAAAAAAGAGAACATTATCTGATGCTTTAGGATATGTAGAATTTGTTGTTACTACTATACGCGACAAGGAACTTTTTCATAGCATTGAGATAACTTCTGAGCAATGTTGGGAGTATTTAATTTGGTTAGATTTGGTAAGTTATTTTGTATATCATATAATAAATAAAAAAATGATATATCATATATATCAACAATAAAAAAATCAATAGCAAAAGTCATTGTTATATCCTTATTTATAAACAGTATAATTATGCTGGCATAAGAGGAAAAATACAAAAAATTACTGATGAAAATGCTACACAAACTGATGATAATTGTGATGAAAGAGATAATACTCCCAGAAGTTCTACTGCTGATAATGATAATAATGATGATGACACGGTAAGTTTCAATTAGCAAATTTCACAGAGATTAAGGACACGTAAAATTGTAATATAAATTAGTAATTCTATTATTAATAATATTTAAATAAATCTTTCAGCCTGAAATTGCAATGAACTGGAACTTGGCATCTTATTTACCTAAAGAAGTAGCATGTCAAAGTACTTTTAATGCTATCATTGCAGGATACATAAGTGCTACTTATCAACATATATGTAAAAACGAAGAAACATCTGATAATCTTTTACATAAAAAAAGAATAGATTATAGTCAAGATTTTATTGCACCACTTGGGCTTGGTGCATTGGAAAATACAGCAGATTTTGCTAAAAAACTTATTTCAGGAGAAATGTCACAAAAACTTTTTCGGTCAGTGTCTTATGTACATATCAAAATCGAGAATTTTTTTTTTTTCGTATATTATTAATGTTTATAATATTAATTTTTATAGAATAATACAGAAAATACATAAAAAAATGCCAGAAAAAGTATTAACATCTCAAGAACATCCTGATTTAAATTTAGATGGCAAAGATAATAAAATAATTAATCCAGCACTTGAATTAATAAAAGCTGTATGCAAGGTATTATTTTTTATCTAATTAATATATTTGTATGCATAATGAAATATATCAAAATTTAAATCGAACTTTCTAATTATAGGTTTTATCTTTGGACAAAGAACTTGAGAACGAAGTACATGATTTACAAACAAATTTGTTGCGATTAATAAGAGTAGGTGGTTTTGGTGATAATGTTGAATGGAAAGATCCGTGCATATCTCTCGTATTACCCGAAATCATATGCAAAGGATGTAATCATACCAGAGATATAGATCTTTGTAAAGATACTTATGCACATGTAGAAAATAATAAGTATGTATAATAATATTATCGTATAATATCGTAATTATATTATAACGTTTATTAAAACAAGAAATATTTTTATTATCTTCAGGTATACGTGGAAGTGCCCTTTATGCGAAACGATTTATGATAATAAAGAAATAGAATTTTTATTAATAAATACATTAAATCGCAAGAGTATGGCATATATACTCCAAGATTTACAATGCAGTAAATGTCTTGAAATCAAAAGAGGAAATATGGATGAACGTTGCACTTGTGGTGGTGATTTTAAAACATTGGTATGTGCAAAAGAAATTGCAGACTATGTAAAAAAATGTAAATCTGTAGCTAACAAATGTCAAATGAGTATTTTAGCAGAAATGGTCAACAAAACAGGACTCTTATCGTGAGAAGTTTAATATTTTATTGGTTTTTTTTTTTTTTGTATTTGTTTATAATACTATAATAATAAGAATAATGGGATAATATAATCTCTCTCAGATTATTTATTTATTATGTATATATATATATTTTTACAATGAACATTTTAATATGTTGAATGATTTTTTTATACATACATTTTCTACCTGAAGATCATATTGGTATATTTAACTTTTTGATACTCCTGAATCTATTGGTGGATCTAAAAAATGCAAATTAATAAATTGAATAGTATATTGGTTATTTATATAAAATATTTTCAAATTTTAATGAAACATTGGTCAAGTCACGCAACATACCGGTAAAAGTAAATTTTGGGAAACTTGTCATATCTGTGCCAGGAGAACAACCATATTGAGTAGCGAGTATTTCTAATTTAGACTTTCTTTCTTGTTCAATTTCTGGAGTTGGGTCAACTAATTTTCCATCTCTGCATTCAGAAATAAAAATATTAGTAACTTGCTGATTCAATAAACTGGATTTAGTAACTCCATTTTATAATTAATAAAGAATCAAACATAGTATGAGAAGATAAATGTAAAGAATGATAATTGATACGTAACACTTACTTGCTCTTACTATTATATTCTCGAATTTTATCTATAAAAAGTTGTTGTATGGGATCACTAGCCTTTTGGAGAGCAGGTGCTACTATTCCTATATTGCGTTTGAATATTTTAGGAATATTTGGAGTAAGACGTAACCTCAACATCTTTATCTAAAATCAGTTATGTTGTAGGATATTAATTTATCAAAGTAGAAAAATTTAATTAAAAATATAGAAAATATAAAATCTTTGTATCACACAATTATTTGTTATTTCTTTTATATTTTATGAGAAATAAGAATGTCGTATGTATGAACCACGGACACATTTAATCTTACGTAATAAATACTATCATTATACAAACTTATGTATTTATACGAACGATGTAATAAACTTTACGAGTTACAGAATAAAAATATTAAAACAATATAAAACTTCAATGTCTTTTGAATAATATAAAATTTGCTCACATTCTAATTAATGAATGAAAAATAAACGCAAATGCACTACACACACTGTAGCCAGTTTAATTTACCGAATAGTCGCTACATGATCTTATCGCCACTTGTCATTGGTATAAAACTTACGCATGCGTAGTAATGATCAAGTAAATATAATTTCGAGATATCGATATGATTTTATTATCACATGAGTAAATAAAATGGTCTTTATTGGTATTGTATTTATACTTTCTTTTTTATAATAATCTTTTCTTTATATAATCTAGTCTTAATTTATAATAATCTATATTTATACAAATACGAGAAATCATTCGATTTCATATTCAGTATAACCTATGAAAAAAACTTCGTGTCACCAATAGCAGACGATCACATCAAGTAGAGCCAATAAAATCAATAATTTGAAAAGATTAATTAATAGTTAAATGAAAATTAATTCGAGATATTAAAAAATATGTTTCATATATATTATTTTATGGAAAAAATTCACTGGAATTACCATTTCCAGCATTGCCACTACTAAGAAAACTCCAAACTGTTATTGATCTGACGAAGGATAAGAATTGTACGTGGCTCCCTCCTTTAGTGATGCTGTTCAACAACAATTCGTGGGCTCCGTTATTAATTAAATGAATTCTTTTTACAGCTACGCTAAGTATATTAAAATTTCATAAATGAGGAAGTTAGAGTCGCAAGAACCATGGGGTGCCGATCGTTTAGAAGCTCAATTGGAGGCTGCTCGCGATGGATTAAGAGGTCTCGATCGAAGTATTCGAAAAATTTTGGGCCGGGACCTACCTGACGGTGAAAACGGACCGATACAACCCCCTCCCAGGTTAAACATACCCTAATATTTATTCCATTAAACGTGAAACAATGATTGATATTAATTTAGTATACTATTATTTGTGAAATATGTTTTCTTTGCACATAAGAATACATTTGCAATACGTGTTTGGAAACATAACCTAAATGTCCCAATAATATATAGCAATATTAGTATTTACTATATCTACATTTAAATCTCAACCAGTAAATTAATTTAATAATTTAAAACATTATATAATAAACTTGATTCTTAGAGAAACTTGTAGAATATAAAATGTATTAATTAGTTGTATTATTAGCAGACTTTCTCAAAAACGACCATTGCAAGAAGATCGTCGACGAGTCGTATCAGATTTCGTAAATAATGAAATACCGGGTGCAAAAAGGCGTTGGCAAGCATCTAATGGAGAACCAAAAACGGTTTTTAGTCGTTTGAGTGCTCGTGTTCCTTCAACTGCTGACGACAGTGCAGATGAAGATGATACTGCTATTAAGGTAAAATTCCTCTTCTATAACTATTCTATAACATTATATTGTTACCGTTTTATATAGAACTATAGATCTTTATGTTTGCTTTTTACAGCCTGCTGTATCATCGAGAGTAATTGCTACACCCAGAGAAATTCCTTCGCGTCAAGAAGTAATCAGAAGAGAAAGAATAGATGAACGTAGTCGACAAAGGAATAAACGAATGTTTGGCGCACTTTTGGGTACTTTGCAAAAATTTAGATTAGAAGAGACCAAGTTAAAAGCAAAGGTAGATAATGAACATAAATTAATTATGTTAATTTCTAAAATCAAGGCTTTTCTTTTAATATGATTGCAGGAAGATAAAAAAGCGGAAGTGGAAGCACGAGTAGAAGAAGCACGAAGAAGAGAAAAAGAAGAATTACGGCGAGAAAGACAACAATTATTTTTATCGCGTAAACGACAATTAGCAGAAGTACGAGCACTAGAAGCAAAGCTAGCGCGGAGTCGACAATTCCAAGATTGGCGTGCTGCGCAATTACCGCTTGCTTCGTTCATAAAGACGCGTAACCAACCTTCCATATACTACATACCAAAACGAAAAAATCCTCAGACTGAAAGTTTGCTCACCCAATCTGCGAAAGAACTTCATGGTTCGTATCTATGTTACTTTTAATTGTAAACATATTTTTTGTTATAGTCTTTTTAACAGTATTAACGTTCAATAATTTTTTTTCTTTTCTCTTTCCTTTTTTTTCCATTTATTGCAGAGGAAATTGAAAGAAGAGAAAAAGCTTTGCTCGAAGAACTTGAATTAATAGAAACGCAAATAGGCCTTGGGAAACAGCAACAAAATTTTGACGGAAGTACATCTTTGAATGCACCGGAAGAAGTATCTCAAACTGTAGAAGAAGGAGAAGAAAATCGTGATCCAAATCCGGAGAATAATGTAGAAACGACAAAAATAGAAGATTTAGATGTATCGATTAAGACGGAGAAGGATGAAAATGTTGTTGAGAATGCGGTTGAGAAAAACGATGAAAAACAAGTGGACCAAATCAAAAAGGACGAAAACAATGGCTAGCATTAAGTATTCATATTCAGTTTGTACATATAACGTACATTAGATGGTCCAGTCAAGAGAATGGAGCTTTTTTATTTAGTATTTTTCAATAAAGCACATGGTTTTGTCTCTGGAATCAAAAGGTAAAGAAACAGAAATAACATAGATACGGAATTGATGTTCAAAGAAACTTTTATGTGAAAAGATTACGATTCTATTATCCTTGTGCAAATAAAAAATATCTACTTTTAGAACTTTCACAACATTGCAAAGGTATTAACAATGTATCGCGTTTAATTTTCTTTTTATTTGGCTATCTATTTAAAATCTTAATGTTTTAACTTCAAATCTTTTTCAAAATTATATAATTTACTATTTTCAAATAATTATATATATATATATATATATACACTTCACATATAGAATACATAAAAAACAAGCAACCGGTGATGGTTCATTCTCAACAATCAACAAAACAAAATTCGAAATATTTTTCATATACATATGCAAGCTGTACAAGCTTTATCATTCTTCTTTAAAGGTAATTCGACTTTTTTGCTTATTTTTTTTCTCTTTTTTTTTTTTTTAATTCGTGGACATTATATCGTCTTTACATGATGTATTCATGCCGATGAGAATGTAACTACACGTTATCAGAATATAAGGTACAAACAAAATATGTGCAATATATTCTGCAATAGAAATAATTTTCTTCGTAATAAATCCTGCGATAGGCGTGGACCATCTAAGCGCGAATTAATCCGACAAGTCGCTCGGATGATACAAGAAAAAAGTGATCACAGTCTCGATTGGTGTACACTTTGGAAGTCTGCTTTCTTTTTCTCTCTAACGTTCGTTATATTCGAAGAAGCACAAAAAGTGTAAAGTATATATGTATTATATATATATATATAATACGTATATATTAATATATGGAGCAGAAACCACAGGAATAAAAGACACCTTAGAGACTGTATACTCTTTTTTCTGTCACCAGTAAAAAAAAAAAAAAAAAAAAAAAAAAAAGAAGAAAAAGAAAAAAGAGTTCTTCAGCATGATTGTATAACGTGGATTCTTGATACAGTAAAATTCTCCTCTTGTATATTCTCATATTGTTTTCTCTTTTTATTATACTTATACTTCATAAGATACATGAATTTATATCATTAAACATTTCTAAACGTCTGTAAGGATAAGTAGGGACGCGAATAAAAAATTTCATTAGATTTGATGATTGAAACGATACAATTTTTATATTCTAATTTGCATTCACATAAGTGTACGTAAATCAGTATGCACGTTCGTCCTGAACATTTAATCAGCAAGAAAGATTAAAGAGAAGAAAGAAGGAAAAAAAAAGATGAAGAAGAAATTGAGAGAAAAATAACTGATTCTCGAATACTTGAAGTAAGTTTCGTCACGAGGAATTCGATATTTTTAACAAAAAAGATTAAAAAAAACCTATTCACATAAAATATTATATCAAGAAAATAGACTCGAGGAGAGCTTGGAAAATACGACAATTGGGCGATCAAAGGAAAACGTCAGGGATATCATCCGAAAAGTGCGTCGTATTTTGATTGCTCGTGTTACGCTTTCTCTGAAAGAAAGGAAATAAAAGAGAAGGGTTGCTCTCGGAGAGTGAGAGGGAGAGAGCAAGCGAGAGGGCGGAGGTGGGTGAGGTGGTGGGAGTTAAACGTTTCACATTCATTTAGCAATTTACACAATTTAGAAGTCGATGGCATTAGGTCTCTACGGATACGTGGAAGGCGGCTCCAACCTCTATCCATCCTCATAATAACCGTGCTAGAGAGGGTGGGGATGGCACGAGAAAGAGGGAAAAGGGGATGAGAAGAAAAAAAGAAGAAGAAAAAGAGGAGGAGGAGAAGGAGAAAAAGAAGAAAGAGGTAGAGGTGGAGGAGGAGGAGGAGGAGGAGAAGGAGGCGTTCCGCCATGCAAACTCGGAATACGGCTAATGTGTCTCCGCCAGGCAGTTCTTCGAGAAAAGGGAAAAGAAAAGGAAGTAGAGATTCAAAAGTCGACGTCGACGTCGACGTCGGCGTCGGCGTCGGCGTCGGCGTCGGCATCGGTATCGGTATCGTCGACGACGAAGGAAAGGAAGAAAGGGTGTATATGAGAAAGAAAGAGAGACAAGCAAGGGTGTGGGCGCGCAGAAGCGTGAAGCGTGCGCGACAAGAGAGACAAGCACTCTGAGGAAGAAACATGAGAGGAGCCGACACGAGGCCAGGGGTCGTCGAGCTATTTGTACCGCCGAATGTAAAACGGGGAAAGAGGCAGGCCGCTTTGCCACCACCGCGATGTCTTCGTCGTCTTTTGAAAGAGAGAGAAAGAAAGAAAGAAGGAGTACTGAGACTTTCTTAATTATGTGCTCCGCCTCTCTCTCTTTCTCTCTCTCTCTCTCTCTGTCTCTCTGTCTCTCTTTCTTTCTTATTTACTCTTATGACTTCGAGACTGGTATGCAAAATAGTGATATACAGGGTGTTTCAAAAAGTTATTTGATATTAGAACATTTTATGGTATTCGCTAATTTAATATATATATATATTTATTTATTTATTTATATATATATATAAATATTTAACGATTATTTAGGTTAAAAAATGAAGTTGCTGGTATTAAAAAAAAATTTTCTTATTTCTCTGTTTTCGAGAACTTTCATTCTAATTATAAATTAAAGGTTCGCTGAACGCTCGTCACCGCAAGAGAAGGAGACAGAGAGAAACTTCTTAGTTTCGCCAATTTATATTAGCTGCATTTCCATCATGGCGCAGCTCCTAATCGAGCGAAACGCGTTCACGGTGGCGTTGTACCGTAGGAAGAAACATCACGAGGAGAAGATATTGCCCCTGTATTTTAAGGATCCTATAGGGAAGACGAACGAGCGTAGGTACTTTATCGCGCTTTCGCGATAGCTATTAAGTATTTCTTATTCGTTAAATATCTAGAAAAATTAACATGTAACTTATGTTATCAGTTTTTTCCACTCGCCCCCGCTCTGCCTTCTTTCTTTCGACGATTGTACGACAAGTTTAAAACTCGCGCCAGACAATCAAAATGGCTGCCGTGGATCGAATGAAAATTTGTTCTCATTCACATTTTGATAAGAAATAATGAGAACGAGAGGGGAAAGCTGACACCCTTCGATGGTGGTTTCTGAAGAACGCGCTGTAATAACGAGTTTCCACTTCAATCGTGCTCCTGTCGCTCCTTTTAAACTAGTATAATAGAATACCCGTGGGCGGAGTAGGAATGAACGTTCGAATTTCAAAGGGACGGCTTCCAAACGCCGTAACGACTGGCCTTCGTTATATTATGTGTGTCTAAATGTCCAAAAAAGAAAAGAAACATAACGTATACATAGAAACGACTCTACCAAGGACCCCCCTTTTACGCGGAAGCGTCTTTTGCTTCTACGCTTTTATGTTCAATCTCTGTAAAAAATTATGGATTCATTTTACAAAGGAGATTGCGCGGCCAATTTAAATATTGTTCTATTAATATTCTATTATTGGTATGGTCTCTCTCTCTCTCTCTCTCTCTCTCTCTCTCTCTCTCTCTTTCTTTTTATTGACACTCGATGCGATAAAAAGAAATTATATATTAATTGTAATTGTTTAGGATTTAATAACAATTCCTTTTCATTCGCAGAAAGATACATCATATTTACTTACCTGCTTAGAGAGATGAACCGTGATTGGCTACTCTGTTTGCGGCCTTCCAAGTTAGGACCGCCGAGAGTGGGTGTTCAACATCGTCGAAGAGGTGGGATTTCACGCTCGATCGCTTCTGATTGGACGAAGTAGGAGCGTCTGCTTTTATAATCTTTATACGAAGGGTTAACTCCTTTTCGTCGGCTCGTAGAGTTACAGAATTATTACGCGTTAAATTCTATGCATGGCGTATTTCTTCCTCGAAATATCCAAATTTGCTTTTTACGATTATATGACGTATATGCGTTCATAGGTATATACATACGTACGTACGTACGTACAAAGAGGATAAAACGATATATATATATGTATATATACATATATATTTAAATCGAACAAAAGAGACACGAAGCTCTTCGTAATAATTAAACATCATATATTTATTAAAATAACACGTTATATCGCGTACTGATTTTTGGTATTAATCATCAACTCAAACATGTTGAATACTGGTAATACGTGTGTTAAGTACGCACGACGTGATATGATTGGTCGTAAAAGACACGAAGTTAATACTTTCTCAAAGATCGTTGTTTTATCTATAGATACGTTTCTAAACTAAACGAGAAGAAACGTGTAATTAAGTGTAATTATGATATAAAGGCACGTTAGGTTCTCTTTACTAAAAAAAAACCAATTCATTCATCATCAATTCATTTTGATTTCAAACGTATTACCCTTTTTTGGCACCAATTAAGAAATGATGTATTATGTTTAAACACGATTTCTTTTCTTACCTTTTCAATAAGTATACATATTTGTAATATGTATATAAATAGAGTCTCGTATGTACGACAATTATCTCTTAACGTTTGTTAGAAACAAATATTAAAGATCTTGTATAACGAGCAATCACATAACGTACCGGCCATTGAATTTCACAGAAATTTTGTCAACGGCTACCAATGATATAGTACGATAAAAATGATGTGACGTAGGTTTTTTTTCAAAAATAATCCATGGACAAAAAAGATTCTCCATTTGTAATGACAAATAACCAACCGACACTTTCACCGGATCACGTATAATATTTTTTTCGAAAATCTTCATCGTCATCGTAGCTACCATTTGGAATAATAAAAAAATTGATCTGCGATATCATAGTTTTTCATAGTCTCCTTCGCATATCTACGTGTAAATATTTAGTGCACTTCACTGAAATATCACTTCGTTCGTCTACGCAAACACGTATCTATCTACTTAATAATCATTTCATTGGTAATTTTCGATAGAAAGTTAGAACGCGAAACGCGTAGTAAAGAAAAATAGAGAATGAAAGAAAGAGATGCCTAGAAATAGTCTTTGGTATTTAGGATATTGGCGATTAGAGTACCTACTTTCAAATTGGGTTTGTCGATTACGTATCATCGAATCGAATCTACGAAAGGCACTGTTTCTTTCTACAAAGTCTTTTTCAATTCACACAGCTGATTTGAGTTGAATAACGATCATTGAATAACGATGAACACATACCGAGAAAATGTCTATCGACCGTTAATTACACGGGCTGGCAGGTTGACTACTCGATAGTTGCATCATTATTGGTTGAACCGAAAGAACCGGCGAGAGAACGGGCGAGCCGGCCGCGAGCGGTCTCACGCTATCTGGATGATGATGATGATGATGATGATGGTGATAGAGCGCGGAAGCATAATACTGCTGTTGTTGATGATGATGGTGATGATAATGATGATGATGATGATGAGCTTGATAAGGGAGACTTTGGTACCCACTTGGTGTCGTTTCTCTGTTATTATTGCCGAGACTATCGCAACTGGCATTACTACTACCGTTATTGCTGTCGTCGTTATTATTATTATTACTGTTATTGTTGCTGTTATTGCTCCCTGAGGTACTGTCGTTATTCTGCCGATGATGCAATTGATCGTGTTGCTGTTGCTGTTGCTGCTGCTGCTGCTGATGATGATGATGACGGTGGGAAAGATCGTGGTAGCTAATGTTGTTGTTGGTGATGTGACTGTTATTGTTATTGTTGAGAAGGAAGCTCGTGCAAGCGGGTGAATCAGGCAAGGAGAAGGTGGTACTTGGTGTGCCATTCGCAGTGACGCCAATCGATAAAATATCCTGGACAGTGTGAGGACTCGGCCATTGAAGAATACCAGCTGTTGCTGCTGCAGCTGCCGCGACCGCCATTGTTGCTGTCGTCGTTGTCGTCGTCGTCGTAGTTGTCGTGACTGTTGTTACTGTTGTTGATAGTGCCGTCAGTGTTGCGGTTGTTGCTGCTATCGCTTGGATCTCACCACTGGTGTATATCAAGGATGCTGACGATGACGTGGACAGCTTGATCGCCGTTGACGTACCAACTGGAAACGCAGCGGTACCAAATTGGTAGGAGGTTCGTTTCGTATATGTATAGGCCGCGCTTCTATCAGGACGGAAGAAAGAGGTGAGACTGTTGCCTGACATCCCGCGAGCTCACTGCTAGAACTGAATGTATACTACAGGTTTGCGATGGACGCATGTCGCTTCATTCGTTCGCTCACGTTGTAATTTAATGGTGAACTCTTCTTCGAACTTTCTTTTAGAATGATTTGATTCCTTCTAAAAAATGTTATTTACACTTTTAAAGAACGTACAAATACTTTTAAAGCCACCGTAGATATCTATCGTCTATGTCTACATTATATTATATTCATCATATTAATTGATCAAACGTCGACAAAATTCATTTCTAATCCGTGTAAATCTCTATTTAATCTCTATTAAGTAGGTATCAACTCTTAATTTAGAGCTCTTATTTAAAATTGATAAATCGACGAGATGTGTGCTTACGAAATTATTAATATCTCTACTTTCCTGTGCAATTAATCACTAATGTTCGGATTAGACTAATCTGCTAACTACTTAGTCAAATACCCACTTGATCAAGCAGTTAATAAGAGCTCAGAATATTCTTCAAATAGATGTATCCCGACAGGCGATAATGGAGGCTCTCACGAAAAAAAAAATCGTAGCGGTATACCGACCTTGATGATGATGATGATGATGATGGGTTGGCGAGGGCGTCGGATGATATGGTGCTGGTGGATACGGAACAGGACACAGTGCTGCACCAGCGGCAGCCGCTGCGGCTGCATAAAGATGATGATGATGATGGGCTGGATGATGCGGATGATGATGCATCGTCGTACTAGCCCCAACCTTATTCCGTAGTATCCTTGATATGCTCGAAACCGATGGCACGTTGTACTTGTCGCAGACACCGTCGGACAGCAGACGGTCTCTTATCTCCCAAGCGAATATACCAGGGTCCTTAAGTTTAAGTTGTTTTATATATTGCACGACTTTTGGTGTGGTGACACGTGGTTTGCTTCCACCGATCGCACCAGGCAATATACTTCCAGTTTCATGGTAACGTGCGAGTATTTTACTGACGCATCCATGGCTGACTCGGAGTTGTCGCGAAATGTCGCAGGGTCTGATACCCAATTGAGCTAACTCGACTATTCTCAAACGTACTGCGTTCGGTAGTGGTCTGCCATTCACAAACACTCCACCCAATTGGTTCACTTCGCCGTATTGTTGTTGCTGTTGCTGTTGTTGCTGCTGTTGCTGCTGCTGCTGTTGCTGTTGTTGTTGTTGTTGTTGTTGTTGTTGCTGATGCGGATGATGATGTTGATGCTGATGTTGATGCTGATGCTGCTGTTGCTGCTGAGTGCCGATCTCGCCAGCGCTTTCTGTGAATACATAAGAAAGACAATTTCTTGTGTGTCCTTTGTGAATATTGGTTTAAGTTTTATTGTATTTAACGTGTTACCTAGGAATATATATATATATATATATATATATATATATATATAATGTATAATAAAGTAAAATAGACGTTATTCTTCCGATTGACTTTTTAAGTTTCATTCAAAAAGAGAAAATAATGAATGCTTCTTGTTCGTTAAATGATATACACTCGTTTCCTTTACACTTATCAACGGTTCTATTCATGACGAGAGCCGACTTTAATGTGGATTTCTTTCGATTGTCTCGATAACTAAGCGAATTAATTTCTAGAAAGAAAATTCAAGACGCATCAGCGGACTCGGCAAGGATAGTCACTTTTTGCGTCACATAAACATGAATCGTGTCCCGAAAGTTATTAGTCTTTTAACGTATACTCAAGGGAAAATAATATTTGAATAAGAAAATGTTCTTACAATAAGTCAAGGCAATCGTAAAGAAATAAAAATGATCTTTTTTCTTCTCTCTCTCTCTCTCTCTCTCTTTTTTTTTTTTTGAGAACTAAAAGATATCAATGAACACATCAAATACATCGTTAAAGTAGGAATCTAATTTCGTCTCTAATTCTCTCCTTTTTCCCAAGATCTTTCTAATCTCATTCGTCCCGTTATCTGAACGTTCCGAGATCGATAAGAATGACAATAAATAACAGCGATAATGATACATACATGCATTCTTATCCGTCGTATTAGGTATATCTACCTTCTGCCACGATTACTCGTTTTAATGAGATGCAGATGTACAACGTTTGGCAATGAGGTAACTCAAGACCGTGCGAGACTCGCGTTAGTCCGTATCGTCTTACCGTAAAGCTTAATTAGCAAACGGTTACTCCACGGACAGGGAATCGTCCCTAGTCGCATTCCAAATCCACCGAAATTCTATTTCTCCTGATTAACCGAACGTATAGCGATCTTTCGAGCAGGAACGACAGGAAGCTCTATCTTTAAACCAGAAAATCTTCACATTTTCTTTTTCTCTCCTTCTCTCTCTCTCTCTCTCTCTCTCTCTCTCTCTCTCTCTCTTTCTCTCTCTTAGACATACATTCCAATTACGTCGAAAACAAGTGACACATGTTCTCCCGATTTTCCACATAAGTATATTCTGTTCACGTAGAATGTACGAATTTATAAACCCAACATCAGCCCCCTCCCCAGTTCCAATAGTACCTCAAAGTCAATTCAAATTATATCTTCATTTTTGAAATTCGTTTGACATTTCATCGTTCAAATTGAAAACTCGATAAACATTCTGATGAATCGAATTTCATTGTTATCTCATCTATGAACTTTTTTTGAAATCAATTTTATAAAAGACAATATATATATATATATATTTATATATATATATATTTATATATAGGTATATGTATATGTAGAAATATATTATGTTATTTTGTTAATAAACGTCAGTACTAAAGGAGAGAGAATGGGTAACATACGTACGTACGTGTATTTTATGTAGACATTTATTTCTATACCTACGTCTATTTTACGTTGACTTGCTCTTTCTGTGACCGCCATGTTTATTTGCTCTCCCATATGTAAGTACTTACTTAGGTACTACTTGTTCCATACGAGAACATTTCTCTTATATCTTTCGATTTTGTAAAAAACATTTTTCTTTTTTTTTCTTTCGTACCTTCTTGAATATTTTTCAAAATCCAATCAATTTCATTTTTTTTTACATATACATGTATATATATATATATATCTATATTAGGAAATATAAGGCGACTTTGGGTAAGCTCTCGAAGAGGATACGATAAATAAGAAAAGGTCGACGTAAAGGGAACCCTTTTGGGTGCCTCCTCTTATTCCTGGAAGAAGAGTTTCGTCGGAGGACGGAGCTCTCGAAGCCGCCGAGGGTCAGAGGGTAGGGTTGGGTAGAGTTCAGTGAGAGAAGGAGGGGTTAGGGAGGGGTGAGAGAAGGTTGGGGAGACCGTTTTTGCGCGTCAACTGCATCGTCATTTTTTTCTCCATCTCTTTTGGCCCTCGCCTTTTAATGACGATCCTGAATCTCCGTAAAGCAACGCACGGTACATTAAACGCGCTGAGTGATTCCCCTCTACCGTCGGGATGCTACTGGACCGTATTCCTCTTTCTCTCTCTCTCTCTTTTTCTCTATTTTTTTCTCTCTTCTTACTTCTTCTGTACGAGACCATTCGCGTCGACCCGATTGTCTCGACGTTGATTCGCTCAAATTTCTAGACGTCCAATGTCATCGTTCAACTCATTCGATAATTTCAATTTATTATCTAATATTTTAGTGACGAGTGTAAGATTTTTTAATCGATGATCTGTCTCGACATATCTGTTTTATAATTTAAAAAATGATTGATCTTAATTTAGAGAACATATTGCTATATACCTAAGTTATTTCAATTATTATAGAAAATAAGTATTTGTTATTAATTGATATTGGATAAATTACTCTATTGGATACTTATTATTTATTATAAAACATATTACCTACTCTTTATAAATTGATTGATTATATAAATAGTATTCCATTATTGTTGCACGTGTGTAAACGTGCGTCGTTTTTTATTTTATTTAAGATAAAGTGCTAAAAGAAAAAAAGAAGAGAAAATTGAAAAACGGGACGTATTGTCGTTAAAAGCCGTCTCGCATCTCTTCCTTCATCTCGATAAGCGTTTACGCACACACTGACGAGAGTTAAGCCGTGGCCTTCTTAAGTCAAATGTACATGTATTACACGAGTGTAAAATGACTACACGCGTCGGAGCCTTTGAGCACGACCATTCATCACCGCTCACCAGAAAAAGTCTAATAATATTACGCGATCGTCTGTGTTTATATGCGTGTATGCGTGTATTTGTTAGTGTAGTGGGCGTGCGGATGCGACGATTTCTATCCCGTGAAAACACGCATACGTGTATTCGTCTGTGTATTCGTGCAAAATAAGTCTAACTCGCGTTTCCGTAGAACGCATTCGGATGATGCGCCCACTCGATCTTCTACGACGAATTTGTTCAGGTACATCCGTTATCTCGAGCATAGTTTATCGACTTTGAATTTTATCTTCCTACTGAATAAAACGCATGGGGAAGTATATTTTGCGTTTAATTATCGTCTATTTGTCGTAATCATTAATCATCTATTCGAATGTATATACTTCTTATTAAATTATACATGTGTATAATATATTAAGAAAAGAATGAAAAATAAATGCTAATGCATAGTAAAGTATATTTTATGTAGATACATTAATTCTATATCATATATTTTTTTTCTTTTTTATATATAATTTACTTAATTATTATTTTATATATATATATATATCTCTATTTATTAAATTATACGATATTATACAATATGTATAATAATATGCGATCGCTAGGATACAGTTGATCTGAAACGGCGTTCTCTCGATATAACTCAAAAAAGTACTCAAAATTGGATAAAAGGAAAATTTATTAAGATGGAGGAGAGAGCAGGAGAGAGAAAGTGAAAGATAGAAAAAGAGAGAGGAACCATAGGCGTAGGTAGAAGAGTGTAAATGCGGAGAGTGTAGGAGAAATGGGCGGGCACGATCTCACGTGATGGATGTCAGTGTCACCCGTTGAACATATGTCCCCGCTTATATGGATGCTCGAAACGCGGCCGGTGTTTGTCTACCATCTAACTCGCTAATTATCGAGCCCGGCTTGCCCCTTTGTCGGTATATCTTAGCTTTTATAGAAACGAATCTTTGATTTTGTTTTCACGATAATTCGTTCGCACGTGTCGTTGATTAGTTCGCGCATCTCTAATCGCGTTTAACATTTTTCTTTCATTTTCGCATAACTTTCTTATATTCGCTGATAATTAAAACAATTTTTGTTTAAATCACCGACGTTTCTCGATGAATGTCGCTCGATTTATAATCTCCTCGTTCGCGATTAAACGATGAGAAATATAAAACTTAGGGGGAAATTAAAAAATCCATATATGACGTGTGTTATATTCTCATATTTTGATGGTGTCAATTTCAAACGCCAATTCATCTATCGTTTATGTATGCGAGTGTTCAAAATAGCACTTGTCAAGTCTCATCGCGTAAAATTCATTATTCCGAAAGATCTCATATATTGGGAGCCGGCCAAATCGCTGCGTTTTTACTGTGATATTCTTGACAATGATACAAAAGACATTTTCGATTGACGATACATATAGGACTTTCTTTAGAATGTGTTTTATCTATTACCAGATAGGATATTAAAAATGACAAAAATCATGTAACAGATATCGATCTAGAAGAAAACAATAATTACAATAGACAAATTGAAAATTTGTCTTTACATGTAAATGACAGGTAGAAGAGAAAGTGATTTGAATACATTAGTATCGACTATATTTAAGAAAGCATTTTATTTATTCCTTCCTCCTTTCTATTTTCTATCTTCGTCTCCCGTTTCTATAACCCTCCCTGCGCACCTAAAATATATCCGTGCAAAATATATCCCGCATGTACGTTGGATTGGTGTATTCGTGTGCACGCGTGTTGGTAGCGAGCTCGCATCTGGGATACGCGATGACAGTGGTACCGAAATATATTCGATCGAGGAACAAAAAACTTTCGTGCCCCCGACGAAACTTATTCCTTTTTCCTCGGCAGTCAAAGTGGGAGCGCGCGTTTCACGTTTCGGCAAAGAATCCTTGCGGTTCGATCCGCGGTACGAGTTTATCTTTTATGACGAGTCAACGAATTCCGTCGTTGCCTACATCAAATTTTCAGATAATTTCAAACTTCATTTATCAAGATTTAGATATACGTTTTAATATTCTATCGAAATTTTATTACACTCAGCTACCATTGGTATAACAAAATTATGTCAATTATATATTACTTATGTACTACTTCGTCTGAATTATACCAGCTACCATTTCTTTTTCTGTGTTAACGATTTTTGTTTTGTTAGACTCATGATTACTCTTCCTTTTATCATGGGTTTCATTTAACCGAGCAAATGAAAATTGTCTTCTTAGACTGAGACTCGTCTATTGCTCATGAGTCATCTTATTATTTCACTATAATAAATCTTTAGAATGCAACATTAAGAAGCTCGTTCTCTTATGGCAAGTAGCCAATCGTTGTTCCCTTGCGAGAAGTCACGAGACGTCTGTGCAAAATTTCATTGGTAATCCAAGCGAAGGAGCAATATAACGGGCACGTCGATGATTGAACGAAGGAGTCTCTTGACGAATGACATGATGATAGTTCGGTACGTTGCGCGTTTAATAGGACGTGAGAAGTACGGATAATTCATAAATATCGCGTGATGTCGCATTCGTTAGTTATTTCTCATATTTGCGTGGTATCATGACCATCCGAACAATTCGTTTCGTCTCTCTTTTTACTATGGAAGATTTATCTAAGACTTTGTATTCGACGTTATATGATAAGCCGTTAGAAACGGATAGTTTAAATAATTCCTTAATTTGATAAGAAAAAAGAAACAAAACAAAATAAATCTCTTACGAATAGGAATTAGAAAGCTAACAGATTTACAAGAAATATTTGGACTACATCGATATAATAGTATACATACATATTACAGTAGCAGAAAAGAACGTAGCAGTCAGAAATGGATTCCAAAGTTAAAACCTGAGAATTCTTCGGGAGCCAACAGAAATATTTGCGGAGTCCTTTGTCAACGGGATTTCGACCATTGCCTGAGCGCACTTTAAAAGCCACATTCCTTGTTTAACCGACACAAATATTACTAATTGAACGTTAATAAATCTGTAAACATGTTCTGGTCCCACTATGGAAAGGACTCATCGAGTTCACCTGGATATCTACTTTGTCCTCGTGAATTTCTCTTTAAATTGGAAAACGTTCGTCCCAAATGGAAGAACAAAAGGAGGGACAATACTTAATACTATAATGACGAGAGAAAGAGATGGAAAGGATAGAAATAATCTTTTACGATCTTTTCCAATTTTTTCCAATATTTTTTGAAAGAAATTTGAAAGACAGAAACAAAGAAAAACAGAGAGAAAGAGAGAGAAAGAGAGGGAGAAAGAGAGAAAGTTTAATTTCTTATCATTGCAAGACACGAATAGATAAATAGGTGAATGAACGACTAGACTATAGAACCTAAGTGATAAATCCAAAGGTGAAGATAACGCAATACTGTACAATAATTTATAAAATAATAGGTTATAAAATTTTAATGATGAGCTTCTTTCGACTAAAATTTTGTAGTTCTTCTCGGATGAATATCTCGACGAGTCCCTTTTGAATATTCGAATCCTCTATCTTGGCCGTACGTTTCCAATATATCAGACTACGTATCGAGGTCTTGAACTATAGTCGCGACTGCACGTATGTGGATGTATTGGTGTCAATGACTTCGAAGATTCTTAACGTCACAGAGGAAAAAGCGGAGGCCGATAATGATAATACTTTTAAAGCGTTCATCATCTCAAGACCCAATGTATGTATTATTTAGCAGAATCGTTTTAATATTGTAATCGTCGATCTCTCTTATTAATTCCCGATGTTACCAAGCCGATTATGCGTGACGAATAATTTTATATAATTATTATCTGTAGATAAATAAATCTAACAGAAAACAATTTTAATGGACGATGGACTTCTCAACACATTTTGCCAGTTAGTATTATTAATAAAATTATGCGGGTAAAGTTACATAATGTCTCTCTGTCTCTTACTCTCTTTCTCTCCCTCTCTTTCTCTCTCCTTCTCTCTATTTTTTCTTTCTTTCTTTTCTTCTCTCTCATTGAATTGACACGTTACACTCGACGTATCAAAATGTTCAAATTAACGTATCACACTTTCCTACACGTAGGTACATATATTATATTATGTTCCGCAATATAACGCGTAATTATTAAAGAACGATTCTCTGGTTCACTTACTACTCGTATTTCGTTCTCGTTCAACGACGACCGATGAGCTTAAAAAAGACTGAAAGCAAGCGATAAGGAGTTGGCAGGGCATCCGGGACCCACAAGGTCAGAGGTTGCCAGAGAAATGAGTACAGCAGGCGTACTTTCTATGAATGGACTAAATCACATTCTCTCACGTATCTCTATGGTATTATCATTATCGATGCATATACGAGTTTATACGATGTATTTAACGCCCTAATTTGCCTAACAAGAAAGTCAACGTCATGCTAGGTAAGTAAAGGTAATGACAATAATTAAAAAAACGACGATAATATTATAATCTAACGGATTAACGTAATTATCATCCATGTTTAATTAATTTCCATTCAACAAAAAATAAATCAATTTTATTTTAAATATAGATAGGTACGTAATAAGTAACTTAACGATTATCGCGCACTATGATTTTCTTTGTGCGAAAATACGAAACGCCTAAGAAAAATACACATACGAATACAATGATAATGCATACGCAATATAAGATTTCCTTTTCTCACATTTATATTATAATCTATTAGAAGATGTGTGCGAGTGGCGCCAAAGCGAGTCATAACATTGTGTCGCGCTGCTTTTAGTTTCTAAGGGAAATAGGTCGAAGTTAATTGAAACTCACGCCTGGTTGTTTCTTAGGATCGATTGTCTCTCTTACTCTCTCTCTCTCTCTCTCTCTCTCTCTCTCTCTCTTTTTTCAAATGCGATTTATGAGTAAGTACCTATGTGGCTCGGTTTGAAGTGTCAAAAAAAATTGAAAATATTCACGTTGATCGATATCCATAGAACGAAAGATAAAATAAGACTTTTCAAAATTCCATTTTTAACAAGGAATCCCATTTTTTCTAAAATATTCTTCTCGTCGTTATTATCGTAAAACTTTATTGACAGTTATATAAAAAAAATATAAAGCAAACGACGTTAGAAAAAAATAATCTACACGTTCGGTCTACGAGTCCTACTTATACACATACGTGAATATTCAAATGTCAGAGAAGAAAATCTATTTTCATTTCAAACATCTCGAAAAGGTAATAAATTTTGGAATTACTGTTTCGACGAAAGTCTTACAAAAGGTAATACGATACTCTCCTTCCGTCGAGTGCAACGATCCATTCAATCGTATATCGTGTTTTCAATGATACTTCGACGTTTCTTCACGATCTTTAACGTTTTCAAAGAGTCTCAAACAAATAAATTGATTAAATAAACAAGTTGATATATATCATGATATCAGTCAGTAAAGTAACGTGATCAATTATAAATTTATTATCAAGGGACCGTCGCGAACTAACGAATATTTAAAGTAACGATATTTTTCATAGATATTCTCCGATCAAAGTAAAACAATTTCCATTGGACTAGTTTATAAAGATATCCCGTTTGTTTATGAGATATAAAACAGGCGACGACGGTTACATTTTTTCTCATTGTCTCGCATATTTTAAACGGGACTATCACAATATTCTCTCCCTTTCATATTATAAATATGCATGTAGTAAAATAAACGTATCCACGTAAATAATATAATCCACGTCAGAACATTACAAACAGAAACACGCATGATTAAGATAAAAAAAATAAATAAACAAACAAACAAACAAACAAATAAATAAATAAATAACAAAGAATAAACGAGAACCATCAAAAAATCGATCGAGTTATATCGATTGTAAGCTCACCTAGGACGATCGGATCCATCGATACGCGCGAGAGAGAAGGCCAGGTTTGCGTCCGTCGGCTACATAAAATATTCTAAGATCGATCGATCGATCCACGATCTCTTTCTCTCTTTTTCTCTTTCTCTCTTTCTCTCTTTCTATAACTCTTTATAACTCTTTTTACCAACAGGTAAAAAAGTTCGTCACGAGAATCGAATTTCTGTACCTTTCGTTCACATAAAAATTTGTTAGCGGGAAAGCGGGAAAGTACACATATGCACCAACACCGTGCGAATGGAAACGCACACGCGACCGGCGCGTCAACGCGTTACGTAGAATTTTCGCGCGCGGAAGCGTGGCGCAACGCGTGGCGCAACTTGAAATGGCGCAATGCCGGGCCACGCACTGAACACCACGTCTATCAACGTTCCGTTTCTTTCTTTCTATTGTCTATATTTTTTGTTTACATGTGTGTATGAACGCGAAGTTTTAAGAAATATGTGTGCGCGTGCGTGTGTGTGTGTGTGTGTGTGTATGATATATGTATAAGAAAGAGAGGAAAAAAGAAAGAAAAGAGAGAGAGAGAGAGAGAGAGAGAGAGAGAGAGAGAGAGAGAGAAAGAAAGAGACAGATAGATCAAATAGAAAATAATGAACCGCGAAGCAATGATGCGCGGTTCGGCCTTCACAGCCTCACACTGACTGCCCCGACAGATTTACCAGAGCAGAAATAAGAAATCTTCTCTCGACTCTCTCTCCTTTTGCCGCTTAGTCGTGGCGAAGGCAGGCCGAGCACGCCGATACGGCCCCGAATTATTTTCTCTCTCTCACTCACACGCGCACGAACACATCTCTCTCATCCTATCGAGATGCGTTCGTGCGCGCTTCGTCAAGCGTGCGATATGCTCGACCGTGAAGGTCCCGCGAGAGAGTGAAGAGAGTGGCCACGCTTAAGGGGCGTGGCCAAACTCGCCACGCTCGCCGAACTCGCACGGACCATTGGCGAGTGCAGTACGCCGTGAGCGCCTGTGGTTGACGCCTCTTCATTGTCCGTTCCTACCCTAGTATTTCTCTCTCTTTCTTTCTCTTTCAATCGTCCTCTCTCTCTCTCTCTCTCTCTCTCTCTCTCTATCTGTCTGTCTGTCTCTCTCTCTCTCTCTCTCTCTCTTCTTTCTCTTTCCTTGTCTCTTTAGTCTGACTACATACACTACTCGAAAGTTACCCTACTTACTTATTCATTCTCTCTCTTCCTAATCGTTTTCCACCCTCTATGCTCTAAAAGATAATTTCTTCCTTTTTCTTTATATCATTCATAACGAGTTCTTCGTAAGGTAATTTTTTTTTTTTTTCTATTTTTCTTTCCATGTTCAATGTTTTGTTTTTCTTTTCAATGGGATATTTAAAAAATTTTGATAGATGTTATCGCGTTTAGATTTCTTTTTGATATTGTTTTCACTTTGTCAATTTTTGAATTTCAATCGATCGTGACAATTGTAAAAAATGATACTCTTGATTGACTTATTTCACTTAGGTTAGTATGTAACGATTAATATTCGATCAAAATTTTGTTCAGATTTCATTAAGAAATAATGAATTACATTCAATTATTTTATTTTAAGAAGTAAAATTTATAAATAGATTTAAATTCATAAAAGTTCATTTATGTCGTCAGAAAATGCGCCTGTTTATTTTGGAATACGTACGGTACTGAGGACATTAACGAATCAGATGTTTTCGCGCTAATATACTCTGATACGTATGCGCAGTATTTCTGCGACGAATGAGTTGAATGGGTTTGTCGTTTATAGTTCGCAATAAAATTCAGCGAAGTAATAATTTGTGTATCGGAATAAAAGTGGCAAATATCCTATGTAATTGCATACGTTATCATTAACATGTTTTCTATATAAGATTACAACTTCGATATAATACTTGTTCTGATATTTTTAATATGACATAGCAAATTTAATGATCATGACTGTTTCATATTTATAAATAATCATTATTACAATTTAAAAAAAAATGGATTCAGTATATGGACATTATAATCAGAACGCTTCAGAAAAAATTAATATAAAGGAATATTTTTCAAGATATTCCAATATTATTAAGCCTTGTTATCTTAGTTGTTTGGCTTCAACAACCGATCAATCTATTCTTAAAATAATGAAAAATGATTTAGGAAATGAGGAAATGGATTTGTTGTCAGAATACTGCAGGTATTCTTTTTTTCTTGTATAGACTCATATATGTCTATATATATATATATATTGTATAATTATTTGGATAATAATACCTTTATATATTTTAAGCGAAGAAAATTTAACTATACCCGGAGAGATTCCTAGATTGAAAGAAAATCTACCAATAAAAAATAAAGACTTACGTAAAGTATCTATGATCAAAGAAGATATTAATTTAGAAACGATTCGGCAGTTGAAAAAGAGAAAAGAAACAAAGGATCAATATCATTTCAAATTTACTAGCGAATTATTTATTGTATGTTGATTATTGCTACCTATATAGCTATAAGGTAATTCTTATATCTATTTAATTATATTGAAATTAATATTTACAGAAGTATGGAAAAATCAATAAATACAATGAAAGCACGATTGATCTTGCTGTACCGTACGAAGATATTTTCATTGATATTAGAATATATGAACCTTTTATGCATTCATCGAATCATATGAAAAGTAACTACAGAAAGGCAAGACCTACCTTGAAATATGTGATAACAATGTTAGGGAAACAGACGCTTGCTGAATTGCGCGATAAAATAAAATGCTTATCCGATTTATCAATTCCAGTAGAAACCAGTGATAATCCTAATCAATCATTTCAACCATTGGCAAAAGTAAATTTTTCTCTTTCCAGTGTTTGAAATTTGTTCCTAATATAGTCTTTTTTTAGGATGTGTACAAATCAGGCTTCTTTTATATAGAAGATACATTTTACAACGACTTTAGAGATCCAGCAAATATAGATTATAGCGAAGTAATAGTAGAATGGGCAAAGATAAAACAATTAGGACCATTTCATACTGATTCTATGGAAAAAGTTACAATAGATTCTCTTTCTGTAAGATTTGGTTATCCATGGGTATATCAGCATCAAGGCTTTTGTGAACATCTCATTATATTCAGTGATGCAAGGTATATTTTTTTTATTTGAAAATCATATATATTATAAAATTTTCTCTTCTTAATTATTTTAATTCAAACTTAATTTTTATCTAGATTGGTACAACCTTATGACGAATTACATATATCTGCATATCCAAGAATACAAAGAATCAGACCCCAAAGAGCTAACTACTGCTTCATGTGCGGAATTCTGCCTGTTAGATGGATTACAACGGATCACGATAGAGTACCTCATAATCCTTGCTTTTTTTGTGAAAATTGTTTTAAGTCATATAATTACATTGGTGGTAAAAAGATAGGAAATTTTAAAGCATATCGCTATCCCTGTGATTCTACCCTCGTAGGAGAAGAGGAAGAGGAAGAGAAAGAGGAAGAGGGAGAGGGAGAAAAAGAAAAAGAAAAAGAAAAAGGAAAAGAAACAGAAAAAGAGAAAGGAAAAGAAAAAGAAGATATTACATAAATATTAATATAATTCTAACAATTTCGAATATAAATATATTGACAACGATGTATAAAAAATATACAAAAATAAAATTATTTTACTGATCGTTTTAATGATTGCAATTTTTTTAAATTTTCTTTTGCACTACGCGAATGTGGGTTGAACGCCAATGCTTTTTTATACATATATTCTGCTTCACTGACTTTATTCCAACGATGATACAATACACCTACAAAGATACATAATTTAGTAGATTTTATGGATATTAATACATAATATGTACTATGAACTATAGTATTATTAAATATATACAAGATAGGAAAAAAAAAATACCTAAGTTTGTATAGAACATAGGATCTGTTGGATTCCTTGATATTGCTTGTTTAAAATATGTCTCTGCTTCTGAAAATCTACCTACTTTACCTAATATATTAGCAATGTTAAAATATATTGATGCATAATCAGGAATATATTTTAAAGCTTCATTCGCAATTTTCAATGCTTGTTCTGACATACCTATGAATGCAATATAAATCATCAAATTTATTATAATTTATAATTAACTATATAAAAAAATTTAATTCCCATACCTAAATCATCTAACAATATTACCATATTTGTCCATGCTCTTCTATGAGTTACTTTTAATTTTGTTGCATTTGTCCAAGCTGTTAATGCTTTCTGATATTGTTTTTGTTCTAAATACTACAATAACAAATATTACAAGTATTTACTTTAACAATTATTATTTTAATGTATATATGTAAATACAATTTCTTAAAAAATGATGTTGTTCTTTTTACCAAAACACCTAAATTATAATAGCAATCGGGATACTTGGGCTTTTGAGACAGTGCAGTTAAGTAACTCCTTTCAGATTCTTCATATCTTTTAAGTGCAGATAAAACTATACCATAATTCATCCATGCTGTTGCAAAATCTTTCCTATAATTGTTTAATATAGTTAGTATGTAATTATGATAAAAAAAAAAATGAATGTATTATTTTTAACAGTATACTTAAAAAAAAAGGTCCCATAAAACCTTACTGTAATGTAACAGCTTGTTTAAATAGATTTTCAGCAGCATCATATTTTCCTTCGTCCTTAAGTAAATTGGCAAGATTATTCATTGCTTGAGCATATTTTGGATTTAAGCTATATAAAAAAAATCAATACATAATATAGTACTAAATTATTATTTTCATCAAATATGCTGCTCGAATAAAAAACTTACTGTAAGGCTTCTCTATATTCTAATTTTGCTAAATTAAGATTTCCTGCATCAGCTGCATTTTTTGCAATATTGTAATGAACTTTTGCATTAAGTGGGCAAACATTTAACGCAGATCTAAAAAGAGATTCTTCAGATCTCCATTGATCACTTCTAATCCATGAACGCATAAAAAAAATAAGACACAAAAACGTGTAAAATAATATTAGTAAATTTCTTAGAGATGTGCCTGTCAAAAGCTTTTGTAATCCAATAATTACTAAGAGACAATATCCTGCAGAAGGAATATATAATGTTCTCTCTGCTAATACAAAGCCAACGGTAAAAAAGATATTACTAGCAGGTAAAAAAGGTATAATTAGAAGTGCCAATCCTACAATTGTATATCTGCAACACATTATAATTTGATTACAGTATGATTTAATCTATTTAATTTAATATAATCTAAAAAAGTAAGATTTAATAAAAATTGATACCTTAGAAATCTATCTCCATGAGTTGAAAAAATATGAATGACAATTGCACCCAAGAATATCCAAAAAAGAATAATAAAAAATATTCTTTTATCATATCCAGTAATTAAAGGTATACAACCCATTGACCAGTCAAAACATAACCACTCTGGACAAATTAACAACCACATATTTATACTATAAATATAACTGTAATTGAGAATGCGAAGGAAACAATTATCCAAAAATGATGCAGGATTGTCTACAGGTTGAAACTTCGGTGTTGAAAATTCCATAACAGTAAATCTTAGTGATAACAATATTATTGCACTTAAACAAAGTACAAACATTCGGATAAAAAATGCACGATTTAATTTCATAGCTATTATTGAGTTTATATGAGAATTTTTACTTATTAGTAATTTCAATACATCATTTGGTAAGAATCCATTTATAATGACTAGATCATACACAGCACAAATTCCCTGTAATATATATAATCATAATAACAAAAAAAAGTACGTAAAGACATAAAATCATTTTCATACTTACAATTGCAGTAATTCCAGTTTCTTTACAAAGCATTGCTATCAAAATACTTATGATACATCCAATTATATTACACCATTTGCCAATAGAATAATTTGCAATAATGCATTGATTATACATTATAAGTGATAGCCATGTAAATAATACACATAATAATTCTGCTCTACCTACAACTCCTGAAATCTTAATTTATAATTGCAATAAATATTATCTAAATTTAATGGTATATCTATTTCTATGAAATAACTTACTGCTTCTGTATGTACTGGATGTATTGCAAATAATACTGTGGCATAAAATGCTATATTTTGTTCTTTGTTATTTAAGAGAATATTGAACACATACAGAGTTAATAGACAAACAATTATATGCAAAATTATATTTACAATATGAAAATCTTGAGAATTTAAATAACCTCTGATCCAGTATTGCATTCTGTAAGAAATAAAAAAAATAACAAATTTGAGCATTCTATTAATATCAATACTTTTTATAGCGTTTAAAATTAATTGTTTACCGGAATGTTAAAATTGTAAGTGGACGATAAGATTTATGACTACCCTTGTGAGATAATTTTGTACCCCAAAAATCATTCTTAAATATTTCCCAAATTGGTGTTTTTTGAATATCATCATTATTAACTATAGCTTCTGCATCATCAAATACAAATGCACCATCGTAACTATTTGCATAACATAATGATAAAATAATAATTATTAAAAGAGCTATTGGTAATGGAACAGCTGAAATATTAAATAACAATATTTATTTAAAAAAACAACCATAAGATAGAAGAACATAATTCTTATTAAATGTACTATAATTACGATTACTTATAATAATTACTATTATTTTACCTGGAAACTCTGTATTAATTTTAATTGCCATATTAAGGATAATTGTATAAATTACATATTAAGAACATCTTATATATGTTTCAAGTAGTTAAAAACATGCGACTTCATTAAAATTAACAAATTGTTAATACTATAAGTAACAATATATTTATGTTACTATACATCTTTTTACCGGTATTACAACAATATATACAATGTACTTAAAATTTATAAAAAAGAGAAACAAATCAACAAAACATACGTTGATACGCGTTGTATTGCTATACCGAATTTTTTATATCGTTTTAGTCGTCAGAGAGCGCTAGTAGTAAAAAAAGAAAGAGAGGGAAGACATTACGGTTAATTCTAATCTAGTTGTAATACGTTTTTCCGCACGTGGTCGTGTAAGAGATTTGTCGAAATGATTGAAGTTAAAACTAAAAAACGTAAAGTTTCCAAAAAAACGAAAAAGTCTTGGAGAAAACATGTAGATACGACAGATGTTGACAAATTTTTAGAGAATGAAAGATTAGAAGAGAGATTAGGAATACCATTTTCTGAACGATCAGATACAGACTTATTTACTATTGACAAGGATGCTGCAACAAAAGAAATTACGTTTAATGATAAAAAACAGCGTAGACTCGCTTTGAAAGATACAGAGCCAAAGTGCTTCAGTATATTAAAACCACATACTTTAGTTCCTGATCCAATTGTTAAGAGAAATCGTGTAAGAACGCGTGAAGAGCGTAAACATCCTATCTTACTTCGTAAAGAAATTCAAAGAAAATCAAAGGGTATCTTGAAATTGAAAGAAAAGTTAGCATTAAAAAATAAAGCTCTCGCAGATTTGAAAAGGGCTAACAGACCTAGAAGAGGTGATTTCAAAGAAGATATATGGGATAAAAAAAATACTTCTTTACCGGAAATTGATACAGAATGGATGACTTCTGATACTGTTAGACATACTCTTACACATATGGGTGTAAAAAAAAGAAAATTACCAACATCCTTACATAAAAAACCATCGGTCTTACCAGCTATAGAAGCTCCACATCCTGGTACATCATATAATCCATCTTATAACGATCATCAGGATTTGTTAAATGGAATAGCGAAGAAAGAATTAGAATTAATGAAGGAAGAAGCTCATTTAAATAGAGTTACTACAAAAATGTTTAAGAAGGTAATTTGTATGACTTTACAAATTTTGTAATCAATTTTTTTTAATACCTTCTTTTTATTCTTATTAGGTTTCACTTGACGAGAAACATAAAAATACATTAAAGGAATTGACCGAGGGTTTACCAATAAAAGAAGATAAACTAGAACAGTCTGATAATAATGATAATGACGACGATGACGACGACGATGATACTGATATGGATCATAACATTACATCTATCAATCCACCAGTAAAAAATAAAAAGAAAACATTAGTAGCAAGACGTAAACAAAAAGAACAAAAAATATTAGCACATAAATTAGCACAAGCAAAATTAGAAAAAAGGAAAGTATCAGATATATACAAATTAAAATTACTACAAAAACAAATAGATGCAAAAGAAAAGAAAGAAAAAGTTTTACAAGAAAAAAGACATGAACAAAAGAAATTAAAATCTGTAGAAACAAAGACATTGAGTAAAGTTAAATTTGAGCCTGTTGAACCTTCCTTTACATTGGCAGAAGAATTAACTGGTAATTTAAGAAATGTAACTCGTATTGGTAATTTATTAAAAGATCGTTATAAATCATTGCAACAAAGGAATATTGTTGCACCAGCAAACATTGTTCTGTAAGTATTATATTTCTCATAACTATTTATATAGGATTAACAACATAGATTTTGATTTATATTGTCTTATTTAAATCAATAAAAATATATTAAATTTTTGTAGGAAACGAACCAAGGCTAAAGTGAAGAGATATATTAAATCAGATCATAAAATAAATCAAAAGGAATGAAGGTAAGATGTATTTATATTTGAATATAAATAGTGATGATTATAAATGTATATATTAAAAATTAAAAATTAATTATTTTATATTAAACTTGTATAATATTTTATTATAACATATCATTAAATTCTCTCATATAAAAATAAATTCTTATATTCACATTATGATTATTGATATTATAAAAAAACGTTTAAACTTCATTATATATATATATATATATATATATATATATATATATATATATATATATAACTTTCCAAGCAGTGATTTCAATATAAATTTATTTTATCATGTATTTATATGATAATATATATTTTATATTAAATCTCTATTATTTTCAGTCATTAAAATTCATCATTGTCAATTTCTGTCGCTTCAAATTCTTCAGAAATTGAATCCTCTACACTTGAATATTTAGATTCAATAAATTCTTTATCTGATGGTTCCTCAAACACAGCTAAACTTTTATCTTCTATAAAATCTTTTTTTGGTTCTTTTTCCTATATTAGTCATTATTCATGTATTTATTAAAAAATCTATGAATATTTCTTATCTATAAAATAAATCTTACTAGTTGTTCTTCTATACTAAAAACTTCTGAGGTGATAGGTAGAATTATCTCCTTTTCTATTATCTCAACTGGTTCTCTTAACTCAACAGGTGTCGGGTCAAATCCAAGATCTCCATAAAAATACACATTACTTGATTGCGGTATAGATTCCATCCTTTATATTTATATTTATTATGTTTAAAATGAATATTTTATGCAATGTGATAGTGACTGAATTATACACATACACACATATAATTATACATTCTAGTAAGTTAATTCATTGAAGTACTTACGATGTAATTGTAATATTTGACATATAGGCTTGACCTTCTGTGATAATATTTTGTAAATGTAGCAACAAACATTTTTTATCCATTTGTGCAAACTTAGAGTCACTATCTTTCATCTACACAAATATTACATTTTGTTGAAAATTATAATTAATTGTCCACATCGAATAATTCTGTTTTCATTATCTTTCAATATTTTTTTAACTTATTATACCTGTAGTGCGCATATTACAGCATATTTAACATCATAAAGTGTTTCCCTACATTTTTTAATTTTACATTGTATCCTTTTCCGTATATAATTTGAGGTAGTAATTTCTATTCTCTCTCTGTACAACATTATTTCCAATTGTTTCATACGTGCCTCAGAAATATTCATTTGTTCTTCTACATGATCTTTATTAACCAAATCTTTCTGTAGATTTTGACTTAAAAGGTTGAAATTAATTAAACGTCTTTCTGTATCTGCATGCACTTCTTTTAAGGATTTCAAAAGATAATTTTGAATTTTAGAAATTTTTATATTATATCTGGTGCCTAAATAATTAAATTTATGTTTTTGAAGAAGCTCTTTCTTTATAGATCTAAAAAATAAATTAAGAACATTTATAAAAAAAACAATAATTAATAATACAAAATAATATCCTTACTTGGAGTTTGCAAATACTTCTTTTTCAGTAAGACTTTCATTCATAATTTCGGTTAAATAATTATTCAATATAATATTTTCTCTCATAAGTTTATGTATAGGTTCTTGTATACACTTAGAAACTTCCATTTGAAAAATTCCAGCTGAGTCAAGGAGACGATTATACATATCCTCTTTGAGCCTATGTTAATATTAGTATCAATCTCTTAATTAGATAATAAATTCATATAACTGTATAATCAATATATACTTTTCTCTATCAGATTTAAATTTCATTTGAATTTGTTGTATTTCTTGTTCTACTTTTTCTTCCTCCTGCTGCATAAAATTATTTTTATTTTTTAATTTTTCTTGAAGAACTGATTGTGACCTTCTATAGTCTTCCAACGCATTTATCTTTGCATCTAATAATGTATTCTAAAGTTCTATATATTGTTGCTTCAGTATTCGTATTTGTGTAAAGAAATATAAAAAATAGAAAAATATTGAAAATAATTACTTAATGGTTTAATTAATGATATTAATTCTAAACGTTTCCTTGCATATTGATCATTTAAAGAATTTACTTTGTCAATATGTGCAATTTTGTTATTTACTATTGACTCCTCTAGAACATTTAGTGTATTCTTATTTTCTTCTAATTTTGATACTTCGTTAGATAAATATTGTGTTAATTCAGTAATTTCCTTTGCAGTTTCTGCATCTGTTGAAATTAGAAGTAACGTTGTCTCTTCGCAATTATTTATAAGTTCGTTATTTCGTTCTTGTAACCTAACAAATGTTCACATTTATATATCATAACGTACAAACATCTATTTTAATATTACGATGAATTAATGCTTTACCTCTGAATTCTATTATTTATTTCATTAATTTTTAAATCGTAGAAAGCTTTTTGCATATTAATAATTACAGGTCCTTCTACTTTTTCATTTTTATCATTTTTGAGATCAGGAGATTGCAATCGTTCTGGTAAATTTATATTGCCTTTATATTTTTCAAGATCAACCATTTTTACTATGATCGTGTATTACTATTTACTATAATTTTTTAATATAAATTTTTGTTCAAGTAATAAATATGATAAATTTAATTCCAATATTTAACTTTGGAAATAATTTATTATTTGTACAATATAAACAATATAATAATTAAGGTTGTTTACCACCTTTGGCACATAGCGTATATGACTTCAGCGATAGGTATGGACAAAAAATGAACTAAAAGTACAATTGAGAAATTACTATGTTTTCATATGTGTAATAAAAATAGTAATACATCTGACAAAAATACAAATCTATATTCAAAATAATACTTCTCTGTACTACGACGTAATACATCGTACTACGAATACATTGTACATTGTATAAATAATTATTAAATCATCGATTCTATAAGATGATTAAATGTAGCAATATAGAAAGAGAGTATCTCGATGTATCATGCTCAGAGTACGAAACAAAATTGACGCATGCTTAATCTATTGTTGTTCCTTGTTTAGATTGAGCGATCGACGAAGGCTGAAAGAAAATTATTATATGTGTAACGCGTCTTAAGAGCT